>NW_024097260.1:1465000-1492500 GCF_016545835.1 Crotalus tigris | reverse complement strand
GTTCCCCAAACGGGGGCCTTTGGCAAGGGCTCCGAATATTAGGATTCCACCATCCAAAGGTCCACAGTTGAGAACTTTCCAAGACGAGGGTTGGAAGAAGGTTGCGTTATCATTCCCCTTCTCCAGTCTTAGGAGGTTCCAAGTGGTCTATGGAGATTCTCAATCATGGTTATCCCAAAGCTGCTTTTCCAAAAAGGCAACTGGACTTTTCTTGGTTTCGCTTCTCATTCAAGAACGGAAGAATAGCAATAGCAACAGCACTTGGACTTATATACCGCTTCAGAGTGCTTTACAGCCCTCTCTAAGCGGTTTACAGAGTCAGCCTATTTGCTCCCAATCATCTGGGTCCTCATTTTACCAACCTCGGAAGGATGGAAAGGCTGAGTCAACCTTGAGCCCGTCAGGATCGAACTGCTGGCTATGGGCAGAGTTTGCCTGCAATACTGTATTCTAACCACTGCGCCACTATGGCTTTGTCTGTCTGTCTCTGTCCATCCATCCATCCATCCATCCATCCATTACAAAAGCAACAGCACTTAGACTTATTTATTTATTTATGAGACTTATATACCGCTTTAAGTGCAAGCACTCTCTAAGCGGTGCACACCAGTAAGCAATGTATATATATATTTACATTGCCCCCAACAATCTGGGTCCTCATTTTACCTACCCCGGAAGGATGGAAGGCTGAGTCAACCTTGAGCCGGTGAGATTTGAACCGCTGACCTGCTGAACACAGTCAGCTAAAGTGGCCTGCAGTACTGCACTCTAACTGCTGCGCCACCTTATATACCGCTTCACAATGCTTTACAGCCCTATTGTCTCTCCAACAATCTGGGTCCTCATTTTACCGACCTGGAAGGATGGAAGGCTGAGTCAACCTTGAACCGGTCAGGATTGGACCCCTGGCAATGAGCAGTGAGTTAGCCTGCAGTATTACATTCTAACCAGTGAGCACCATGGAAGGAAGGAAGGAAGGAAGGAAGGAAGGAAGGAAGGAAGGAAGGGAGGGAGGGAGGGAGGGAGGGAGGAATTGCACTAGCAATAGCACTAAGACTTGTATACCGCTTCACAGTGCTTCACAGCCCTCTCTAAGCAGTTTACAGAGTCAGCCTGTTGCCCCCCAACAATCTGAGTCCTCATTTTCCCGACCTCGGAAGGATGGAAGGCTGAGTTAACCTTGAGCCAGTCAGGATCGAACTGCTGAACTGCAGTACTGCATTCCAACCACTGCGCCACCACGGCTCATTCAAGCTTCTTGCATGAGAAGCGAAACGATTTTGAAGGAAACACCAAGAAAGTCCAGTGTCCTTCTGAAAAAGAAACACACTTTGGGGACAAAGGTCCAAATAGGTATCAGCTGATTCACGATAGAACAATAAGGAGGACTAAGAGGCACATTTCTTTACCTGGCTTCATCCAACACCTTCTCCATAATTAGGGCCTTCTCCCCACTTTTGGCATCTTCGTTAACATCCGTGCCTCCAAAGATAATCCCAAAAGGAACAGGACTTCCTGAAAAATGGAGAATTTCAACAGTTAATCCCAGTGGCAAAACCAAACTCAACTCTGGGATCAGTGTTGGTGGAGACCTTTTCAAAGATCTCCCCTTTGAAGTAGGGCCACCCATTTGGTCACTAAGCAAAACAATCACTGAGCGAAACATGGCGGTGCTTACGATCCTGTCCTCTTTCCTTCGCTTAACGGATCTGCAAATGTTATCAATGCAAGGGCAGGTTGCACCATTACTTTTTCCCTCACCGCTGTGACTGCAAACAGTCACTAAGCCAGGCAGTCACTAAATGAGGACTGCCCATTTTTAACCATCTTTCTTTTTCATTTTCGTCCTGGTGTTCCTTTCTATAAAGGAGAAGATGCTTTTAGCTAGGCTAAGTGCTCTTAGTAATAATAATAGTAATAATAATAATAATAATAATAATAATGGACCTTGGAGGTCATCTAGTCCAACCTCCTGCTCAAGCAGAAAACCCTATACCATTTCAGACAAATGGCTGTCCCGACTCTTCTTAAAAACTTCCAGTGTTGGAGCATTCACCGCTTCTGGAGGCAGGTTGTTCCACTGGTTAATTGTCCTCACTGTCAGGAAATTTCTCCTTAGTTCTAGGTTGCTTCTCTCCTTGATTAGTTTCCACCCGTTGCTTCTTGTCCTGCCTTCAGGCGCTTTGGAGAACAGCTTGACTCCCTCTTCTTTGGGGCAGCCCCTGAGATATTGGGACACTGCTATCATGTCCCCCCTCGTCCTTCTCTTCGTTAAACTAGGGAATCCAAGAGAGGCCATCTCAGATCGCCTTTTGTCTGGCTAAATGGAAGCCAGCTCTCCTCTCAAACCTATTCTACATATGCCAGCCTTGTTATTACAAAGGAGAGCAATTTGCATTGTGTCTTTTCAGATCAAGCATCCTTGGGCTCAAAAGCAGGGATGCTAACACAACTATAAACCTCTCTCCTTTTTTTAAAACAACAACAAACGTTAGAAGAGTGGGAGGGGAAAGAGAAACAATTAACTAGGCAGTTTTAACACTCCATTAAGCAGCGGTGATGGCAGCTAATTAGGAACAAGCCCGCTTTCAAATTCTAGGTAGAATGAGTTCACTGGTTAAAAAGGAATCAGGTAAACTGGCCGTCAGAGCTGGCAGAGGAATTCATGACCTATTTTACCAGCTGTTCTCAAATGTCTGCTTTGCTGGAGAGGTTTGTGAGATGAGCCAGCATCTTTGGACAGCAGCAGTTGAGGTGGGGGGGGGGGAAATGCAGGCAAACAGGAAAGCAATAAGTGGACTAATGTTGAAATGCCAATTAAAAGAATCTCTTGGAGAGGAACAATCAACAGATGGCTTCGGTTGAATCCTGGCCTTATTCTCTGATTAAAATGGAGTTTTCAAGTCAAGAGAAAAGGTTTGGGCTATATTTGGGCCAAAAAACAGATCCACACTGCAAAACATCCAAAGAACCATTAGAGGGCAGCAGAGCAATACAGAAAACTCTGGGTCGCTGCTGCTGCCACCTAGGGGCTATGCATATTATAGCAGCCCAGTTATAACAGATTTATCGAAGCTATACGACTAGTATTTTAGAGATGCAACTTGGGCTTTTTCCAAAGCCTTTTGTTTCCCACCTCTTTGGAGACCAAGAGACTTTATCTTACCTTGAAGAAGCCTTCCAGCTTTAAAGAGATGGATGCCCAGAGCTGCCTCCAATTTCTCCGAAGAGATGAGATTCGAAATTGCCAACGGGGAGTCATAATCAGAGGCATCCTTCAAGAGACACAAATGCCCTGCAGCTTGTAAATGATCTCTTTGGAAAACAGGCGCAGATGGGATAATTAAAAAAAACAAAAACAAAAGGACAGGATATTAGCATTTAATTTCTGCAGGAAATAAGGCCATGAAGTTTTAGAACAGGCACGCTGGCTGAGGAATTCTGGGAGTTGAAGTCCACAAGTCCTAAAAGGGCCAAGTTGGAAGACCCCTGTTCTATAACTAGTCCTCAACTTACAACCCAAATTGGGAATAGGATTACTGTTGCTAAGCAAGGTGCTTAAGTAAGACGCGCCCAATTTTACAACCTTCTTTTTGGGCCACAGTTGTTAAGCAAATCAGTTGCAGTTGTTAAATGAATCAAACAGCTGTTAAGCGAGTCATGCTTCTCCCATTGACTAGGCTTGTTGGAAGCCAGTTGAGGGCACAAATGGCAATCACGTTGACCTCATCACAAATACATGTGGGGATTGCCAAGTTCCACTACAACAGAAGTCAGAACTTTCTGTCTTTCTTTCCCATTGTACCAATAACCACGATTTACATTCTTACAGCCATTCTATACTGGTTGTGTTCCAACAGGACAAACCTCAGAATCCTAAACTGTTCTATGTGGAACGGAATAGAATAGAAAAACAGAACTGGAAGGGACCTTGGAGGTCTTCTAGTCCAACCCCCTGCTAAGGCAGGAAACCCTATGCCATTTCAGACAAATGGTTGATCCAGACCTCTCCTCCAGGGATGGAGCAGCCACAACTTCAAGGAATGTTTGCTGACTTTCAGCCGTTTTTCCTCTTGTCCAGAAGAAAAACACCAATTCAAAATTATTATTTACGTATTAAAATCTACACACCACCCATCTCACTATCCAGAGCGACAAAGGAATGAGTTCGTTTAACAATCACGGCATGCATTTAATTTTAAACTTAACACAACAATAGAGTTGGAAGGGACCTTGGAAGTCTTCTAGTCCAACCCCCTGCTCAAGTAGGAAACCGTATCTCATTTCAGACAAATGCTTGTCCAATCTCTTCTTTAAACTTTCAGCGTTGGAGCATTCACCACTTCCGGAGACAAGTTGTTCCACAGATTAATTTGCTCATATTAAGAGGCTTGCAAATTGCCAGTGATTTGAAACGAAGTTCCTAATGAGACTCAGGAGATACATTAGCAGCCAAAGGGGGGGGGGGGGGAATATCGCCACTGTGTTTTCTAGCGCATAGAGAGAATATGCAATTTTTCTGAGATTTCCAGAAATCGCACCAAACATTTTCCCTCCAGCACTGATTGTAATTGACCAATGGAACTTGTTCCCACTAGGAATATCAAAAACCTCATGTAAGCTGTGATATTCCTTGTGACACTCTATGGACTTTCAAGAAGGTGGGTGGGAGAAGAATTTGCTTGATAATCGGTTGACTTGTTTTCTTGGCTGTCTACAACATGCTCAGACGTGTTTTTCAACAAAGTTCAAAAGTTCTTGAATGTGGCTGTTGGAGACAATGCCATGTTTACATGTTGTGTAGAGAATCAACACACAGGCCAAGCTAAGATCCAAACACCTCCAATATGATAGGTGTATTACGCACACACAAATACACATTGTTTGACATCTTTTTGAAATGCCTATCAATAGAGAAAATACGAAGTACAGTATCCAGAAGACAAAATAACCACTGTGAACATAAAATAAGTAGCCGAATACAAAATAAACCCCAAAAGTTACATGCCCACAACCCGATTACTCCATTTCAGATTCACAACCCGATTACTCCATTTCAGATTCACCCCATAGATGCACAACCTGTAAGTCCACAAAGGGTTAAACCCGGGCAATCATTCACCAGGTTTAGCCCAGTAGGTGAAATAGCAACTTAAGTCTCTTGAACCAGGTTTGGCAGATCAATCAGTCAATCAGAAAAGAGCTGGAAGGGACCTTGGAGGTCTTCTAGTCCAGCCCCCTGCTCAAGCAGGAGACCCTAGACCAGGGGTAGGCAACCTTGGCTCTTTTATGAATCGTGGACTTCAACTCCCAGAATTCCTGAGCCAACATGGCTGGCTCAGGAATTCTGGGAGTTGAAGTCCACGAGTCATAAAAGAGCCAAGGTTGCCTACCCCTGCCCTAGACCATTTCCATCAATCAATGAATCAATCAATGAATCAATCAATGAATCAGAATAGAGCTGGAAGGGACCTTGAAGGTCTTCTAGTCCAACCCCCTGCTCAAGCAGGAGACCCTATATCATTTCAGACAAGTGGCTGTCCAGACTCTTCTTTAAAACCTCCAGTGATGGACCACCCACAGCTTCTGGTGGCAAGCTGTTCCACTGGTTGATTGTCCTCACTGTCAGGAAGTTTCTCCTTAATTCCAGCTTGCTTCTCTCTTTGATCAGTTTCCATCCATTGTTTCTTGTCCTACCCTCTGGTGCTTTGGAGAATAATTTGACCCCTTCTTTGTGGCAGCTCCTCAAATCCTGGAAGATTGCTATCATGTCCCCCACCCCACCAGTCCTTCTTTTCTCTAGACTGGCCGTACCCAATTCCTGCAACCGTTCTTCCTATGTTTTAATTTTAGTGCACCCAGCCAGCAACACAGGCTTCCCTTTCCAGTCCTGAGCATCCCCCAGTAAATTTCTGATCTTGCATAAAATGCATAAGCATGTTGATGCATGTACGTACACACGCATAAATATCTGCCCGGCTGCACCGGACGAACTCCCGCCTGCACACCCGCCGCCACGTCTTAAGCAGCGCTGCAGAGAGGGGATCGGGCTGGGGGGGGGTGTGCAAAGCCGGGCATGGGGACGGGGGAAGCACTTACTGGATCCTCCGGGCGGTGGTGCCGTTGCCCGTCTGGGCTCGTCCGGGAGCCAGTAGCAATAGCCGCATGACGAGTTGGCAGCTGTGCCCTACTTCCGGCCAGGTCCCTGGCGGCTTCATTCCCTCTTGTCCAAGCGCCGGAAGCCAGGTGCTCCTCGTCCACGCTTGCCCAACTCTATGGTCCGCTCCCTTCGGATGGAGCAGTCCGCCGCAAGGAACGCTCCCCCCAAGCAACAAGGCGGGCAGTCATGCAGTTCCGCTTCCTTTCGTTATGAGGACACTATTGTTACTGTTGCTGTTTCTTCCGTTGTCATTTTAAATGTTTACCGGTGTTTATTGTTATTGTAAGCCGCCTCC
Organism: Crotalus tigris; assembly: GCF_016545835.1. NCBI lineage: Eukaryota > Metazoa > Chordata > Lepidosauria > Squamata > Viperidae > Crotalus > Crotalus tigris. The sequence goes on along the minus strand of NW_024097260.1, from coordinate 1,486,045 downwards.
AGAGGAGAGGAACGGCACACAAATCTAACAGAGATGGATGGATACGATGGATGTGAAGGGATTTTATTGTGCTTATGATTTTAGTATGTTTAAGTTTGACATTAGCGTTTATTTTATATATAGTAACCATTTTATATTGATACTTATAGTATTATCATGTAATCATTGTATTGTTATTTTGTAATCATTATTTTGCAGTTAATTGCTTGATCAGATGCTTTATATATATATTGGAAAAGTAAGGGCTTCATGCTTTAGATATAGGTGATTGCTTATCTGAAAAGAGCACAGTAAGGGGAGGGGGGAAAGGAGTTACAGATGGAGCCTGGGTTGCTGTGTATGAGTCATCATCTAAGAATTATTTTTTTGTGACATCTTATGCCTAGTTCCAAGACCTAGTTCCAAGACCTCTTTGTTCTGAAAAGATATAAAAAAAAATCCTGAGTAATGCTGGGGCAATTGTGAGGCTAAGTGGAAAACCTTACAGATGAAAGAGAGAGAGAGAGAGAGAGAGAGAGAGAGAGATGGAAGTTACAGATGGGAGAGAGAGAGAGAGTCCTTACAGAGAGAGAGAGATAGAATCAAAAAGATCGATAAATGATCGGTGGGTAGATGATAAATGATTAGAGATAGAATCATATAAATAGATGATAGACTGCAGAATGTGTGCATGAGTTGGAGATCAAATTCAAAGAAACTCCAAAAAGAAGAGTGCCCTGTGTTAGGTAGAAGATATTCTACTATATGTTCTTGTCTCTTGAAAAGAAATATTGTATTGAGCTGAAATGATTGCAGAAGTATGTATATTTTTAATAGCCCTAGATTATTATTTCTTAGCCTAGGCAGTTTTAAGATATGTGGACTTCAACTCCCAGAATTCCCCAGCTCATTTCTCAATTCCTCAATCCCTTTCAGGTCTCCTTAGCAGCAGTAGCAAACACACACTTGCACGTATAATTCTCTTGGCTTTATTTAAGCCTGTTTTATTCTCTTGGAAACTGCCTTAAGCAGTGGGAACAGAAATTAAATTATTGATACAGTAGCCTGATCAATATTTTTCAGCGACGGCTGTCAATGTATTTACTACCTGTCTAAGGCAAGCAAGATTTTCTCTCTCATGAATGACAGATGTCAGAAAGAAACTGGAAACCAAACAACCAAAACGTTGGCTGTGAGTTTCCTTAAAAACTCTGATTTCTTTCAGTCTCACCACTATCTGCATTTGAGGGTTTTTTCCCTCCCCCTAGAAGACAGAGATAGCAGCTAGCTTTTGATGTAAAGCAAGATCTTCTCAACTTATCTCTTGAAATATAAAGAAGCGGATTTATCATCTGACATCTCAAGTCTAAACCCTCTTTTGCTTCAGGAAGGCAGGCTTTGAATTCTCTAGCAGAAACCCTAAGAGATAAATGCACGGGCTACAGCTTGGGGGCTGTGAAGTACAAAGTCTATCGTCCCCAGCCAACATGGGCAAGGCAGTGCAACACCACTGGGAATGCTCAGGATAGAGAAAGCTGGATTGATTGTGTCTCAAATGCTGTGTGGAGAAAATCATAAATCTTGCCATTAATCTTGGAATGATAACAATAACAATGATTCAGATTCCAAGGGGAAAAAAATGTTATTGGACTCTTGAATTGTGCAATTCTTTCTACTTGAGGTTATGACCTGACTGGCATTTTATGTTGTTTTATTCCACTACTGTTATACTTTTCTTCCTGTTATTTCGACATCCGGCATTTCATTCTTACTTCTCGTTATGTACTTACACAAACTTGTCATTTAATAGCCGTGCATTATTTGCATACATGTACGTTCACTTCTTTTTTAGGTTTGAGATCATAGCTTTCTGGCTTTTGTAAGGCCATTTGATTTGCATTATTTAATTGCTCCTATGGCAAATCTAGACAGCATACTAAAAAGCAGAAACATCACCCTGCCAACAAAAGTACATATAGTCAAGGCCATGGTTTTCCCAGTTGCAATGTATGGCTGTGAATGTTGGACCATAAGAAAGGCTGAGCGCCAAAGAATGGAGGCCTTTGAACTCTGGTGCTGGAAAAGACGCAAGGCGATCCAACCGGTCAGTCCTGGAGATCAACCCCGACTGCTCTTTAGAAGGCCAAATCCTGAAGTTGAAACTCAAGGACTTTGGCCACCTAATGAGAAGGAAGGACTCAGTGGAGAAGAGCCTGGTGCTGGGAAAGATGGAGGGCAAGAAAAGAAGGGGACGGCAGAGAAGGAGGTGGCTGGATGGAGTCACTGAAGCAGGAGGTGTTGAGCTTCAACGGACTCCAGAAGATGGTAGAGGACAGGAAGGCCTGGAGGAACGTTATCCACAGGGTCACGATGGGTCGGACACGACTTGAGGCCTTTGAACTATGGTGCTGGAGAAGACTCCTGTGAGTCCCTTGGACTGCTCCTTAGAAGGCCAGATCCTGAAGTTGAAACTCAAGTACTTTGGCCATCTAATGAGACGGAAGGGGACGACAGAGAATGAAGTGGCTGGATGGAGTCCCTGAAGCAGGAGGCATGAGCTTAAGGGGGCTCCAGAAGATGGCAGAGGCCAGGAAGGCCTGGAGGAACGTTGTCCATGGGGCCGTGATGGGTCGGACACGACTTTGCAACTAACAACAACCAAATGCTTAGAACACTTCTGGAATCTGCAGCCTTAGAAAACCCTGAAACGGCATTGCTGTCCATTCCAAGACAGCAAGGAAACAAAACTGCGCCGACAGCAAGAAACGAAACCGACCCACTGAGAGTTTCGCTTCTGTGCGGATTTGGGGACAATCTAAACGCTGGGTGGAAGCCCAAGCCGCCCCATTCCGGCTATCTGCACCCAGAGCCGGTCGCTCGGGGCAGAAATCAATACCCGCGCGTGCAAAGAGTTACCAAGCTCCCGCACGCCTTCCCAAAGCACGCTTAAGCATTGCAACATGTTTGCACGTGACAAAAACCCATGACTCGCTTTGGGCGTGCTCTGTCGCTCAGCCTTTCTGATGATCCTCTTGGGGGGGGGGAAATCCCCCCCAAAAAAACAAAGAAGCAGCAGGGAAGGCACTGCCGTTTGGAACAAAGCAGCCTCTGATCCGGATTGACTCCGAATTCGCCCTTCAACCGGCGCTTGGCATTTTTCCACTTTCTTCTTTGCAGCGCAAGGAGAACCAGGAAGTGTCTTCCCTCCAGCAAATCAGGGGGAGCGGTGAGCGACGGCGCGCCGCGGCCAATCAGCGAGCGCGGCCCGGGCCGAAAGAGGCGGGCTTAGACCAACCTGGGCAATTCCCAAGCGAGGAGGCGAAGCGGCGGCCGGCAGGAACGGCGGCGGGAGGGGGAGAAGGCTGTGAGAACGGCGGCCAGCGCCGGGCTTTTCTAGCGAGGTGGTTGGTAGGGGGGAGGGAGAGAGACTCTGGCGCGCCTCGGAAGAGCCCCCGAAAGCGTGAGATTACGGGTTCGAATCCCACTTGGGGAAGAGTTGGTTTTGGAAGCGGGGTTAGTTTAAAAGTTTCGGGGTACGGGGGTGAGCCCGGCTCTTGGAAGTCAGCCCCCTTTGGTTCTTTAGCTCCTAAGAAGGGATCTGAGCAGCCGAGGAGCTTAAAAGTTGCCCAGAGTGGGGTGGAAGGGTTGGAGAGCGCCAAAACTGGGTGAGGGTCGGGGAAACCCAGAGATTCCTGGGTCCTTAAGAGAGAGGACATTGGGGGGGGAGTTAAGTAGGGGGCAACACCCTCGATTCTGAGCTAGGGGGAGACTTTTTTTCAGTTGGGTCACCCAACAGGAGAAGTGAAGGAAGGAGTTGGCCAACCAGCAATGCAAGAAGCTGAGTCCAATGAGAGAAGCCCGCTCTTAGACCCCAATGTTCGGTCGCCCGTCTCCTTCCCCGCAGCCAATGTCTTCCACGGACGGCGCTTGGCCTGTGCCGCAGTGCTGCTGGCTGAGCTGCTGGAAAGGGTGGCCTTCTACGGCATCACCTCGAACCTGGTGCTCTTCCTCAATGGAACTCCTTACAACTGGGAGGGTACCGAGGCCAGCCAGGCCCTCCTCATCTTCATGGGGATCACCTACCTGGTCTCCCCTTTTGGGGGCTGGCTGGCCGACGCCCTATTAGGCAAATTCCCCACCATCTTGGTCAGCATGGCGGTCTACCTCTTGGGCATGCTGGCCTTCCCCGCCATGGCCATCGCTCCAAGCCGTCAATGGCTCTGCGGACAGATTCGTCTATCACCCGTTGAGAACTGCTCAACGTCTCTGGAGAGTAATGTTACGTCTGCCCCGTGCTCGTCACAAGAAACCACGCGCTACTGTTTCATCGCCTCCTATGTCGGCTTGGCGCTGGTTGGGCTGAGCGTGGGCTCCGTCAAGGCCAACATCACCCCCTTCGGAGCTGATCAGGTGGAGTAGCCTTCATTGTCTTCCTCCCTAACAAAGTCTTGGGCTGGGTTGTCAAACGGGTGGCCAAGCGGTTGGACAGCTTCCTGTCAGTCCTTGCTGCTGTCTGTAGCTGTCTTAGTTGGTGGTGTAGCTCTTCTTGAAGATGTGGTCCCTGCCGAAACACCATACTTAAGTAGGAAACCAGGTGGTTTCTTAAGATGTTGGGCCATCCTAGGCTTGGGTACTCTTATAGGAATTTCTGCACTAATTGGGGAGGGGAAGATAATCAATAAAACTTTCCTACTCTAGATATCCATGATCATCTTCCCCGTTTCCAGGCAGGCCTGCAGAAGCATCTGGAAAATGGTAGCTTATAGCAAAGAACAGCCTTCTCCCACCTGGTGGGATCCATCAACTCATAGGTTTGGCCACAATAGTCAGTTCAAAAAGGCTGGGGTGGATAATGCTACGTGAAATGCAACAATGGCCTAAAAGAATAGTTAGCAGCTTTTTAGCCTTCAAATGATGAGCAGTGACTGATTTGTAACGTTGAGACCCACCTCCTCAACTCATTCTTGTAACATTCTGATTTTGTTGGTGTGTTGCATGTGATGCCCAAAGGATGGAGTTTTTTCTTGGTTCTCCTCCCGTAATCTGTGGCTTTGTGGATTTTTGAGATTAGCTTCCCCACATCTAATCTTCATGATGGCTCTTTCCATCAATTGTCTCCTCTTTGCTTTTCCACCACCAAATTTGGGTGTGTAGTGGAAGATCTGCAGAGTTGGTTCGAAAAGCTCTTCACGTTGGGAGATCCCTTTGAAAGGAAAGGCCTAAGAAAGGGAAAATTCAAGAATTGGGGGCCACGAATGAGCTAAGTATCACCAAAAGAAAAGCTATCTTTGAATTGTGGTGTGGATTGATATCTGTCTCAAGAATGCTGAGACGGCGTGCTTGACTTGTATTTGTATACGTAGAATAGAGCTGGAAGGGACCTTGGGGGTCTTCTAGTCCAGCCCCCCGCTTAAGCTGGAGAACCTACACCATCTCAGACAGGTGATTGTCTAGTCTCTTCTTAAAGATCTCCAGTGAAGGAGCCCCCACGATTTCTGGGGGTTAGCTGTTCCACTGGTTGATTGTCCTCACTGTCAGGAAGTTTCTCCTTAAATCCAGGTTGCTTCCCTCTTTGATCAGTTTCCAACCATTGTTTCTCGTCCTTCCCTCTGGTGCTTTGGTGAATAACATGACCTCCTCTTCTTTGTGGCAGCCCCTCAATTACTGGAATATCGCTATCATGTCTCCCCTATTTTTTCTTTTCTCTAGACTAGTCAAACTCAAGTCCCGCAGCCGTTCTTCGTATGTTTTAGCCTCCAGGTCTTTGATCATCTTAGTTGTTCTTCTCTGAATTCTTTCTAAACTCTTAACATCTTTTTTGTGATATGGTGACCAAAATTGGCTGCAGTCTGACTGGGGCTTTAGTACTTATGTGTGACATAAGTACATTATTTCCATAAACTAATAACCTGGGTGCTTTACTTTAGAACAGTGGTTCTCCACCTGTGGGTCGGGACCCCATTTGGGGTCGAACGACCATTTCACAGGGGTCGCCAAACAACACAGTCCACCAATTTTCCCCCCATTTTCCTTAGCTGTGTTACTCCCTTTTATTCTATTGGCTTTTGAAAGCCAATAGAATAGACTCTCTTGAATAGAGTCTAATTCTATTGGCTTTCAAAAGCCAATAGGAATTGTCCAGGTGTCTCTGCCCTGCTGAGCCCGCCAAAAGTCCCATTCTGCCAACGGTGCTGCATCAGTTGAGTAGTCCTCGACTTACGACCGGTTGGGGGTCGCCACATTAAAAAGGTTGAGAACCACTGCTTTAGAAGAAAGACACAGTTTGCTTTAGAAGAAGACACAGGAAATTTGCAATAAAAAAACATTTGGTAGGTTGTTCTCCATTCTTCTGTCCTTCGGCGTTGTCTATGTGTGGGGTCTCCTTTAACAGATCCCGATTCTTCCGTTCTCTTACCTTTGTTAGACAATGGAGGGTTAAAGAATATTTCTGAGTAAGCCAGATTTATAATTAGAATTTTCAGCTGCTCTTTAGACCAAATTATCCCCATTAATAGTAGATATTCATATGTCCTGAATATGCTTGTTGTGCTTTTTTGGAATATATTAGCTTCTGTTTCTTGCAATCTCATCCTTCCCCAGTTCTGATGTCTTTGAAATACATTTACATAAGTTATGTTTGGTTTTTTTTTAAGCTGTAATACCTTTCTGGGGTGGCTAAAATAGTGGTGGTTTTGGATAATGGGACTTGTAATCAAAGTCATTTGACCTGCACCAGACTGAGAAAAGTAGAAACCTGAAAAATGTGTACCAAAGTGTTCCCCAGAGGGTGTAAAAAAAACCCAACAACATTGTGATATATTAACGCAAAGAAATTGACCTCTTAAATTTCCTAGTGCGCTAATTTCTTCTCTTTGGCTTATTATGCTGTGTTGTGCTAAATTTCTATATAATTCTTCCTCTGTGCTAATCGCCCTGACCTGATATGCACACAATTGTGGCCTTGTGACCAATTACACATGTGACACCAATGGGGAAGGTTTGTTCCAGGAAAGGCACAACATTTGTCTATTGTGAGTTTGCTCCTCCAGATGTTGTTGATATGGCCTTCCTGGTCAGCTGGCTGATACTGAGGAATTCCGGGATTCGTAAGTCAGCAACATCTGGAAGATCCGTCTCTGTGGAAATGAAACTTGGACTTTGAGGAAACCGGATTGAAAGAGGATTGACACATTTGAACTTCGGAGTTGGAGAAGATTCCTAAGACCGTGGACAACCAAGACAAGCAATGGATCATCAAACAGATAAATCCACAGTTCTCACTCAAGGCATGAATGATGCTAGAAAAGATGGAAGGAAAGGGAAGGAAAGGATGAGCTGGATGGACTCAAGTTACAATGATGATAGGGCCACCATTGGAAGATAATTCTTGGAGACATCCTTCTAGAGAAAATTGACGTATATGGTCAACACCAACTTCAATTGCATATGAAATCAAATTTCTGTTTCCCATCAATCAACTTCTTCTGTTGACCTAAGATCTAAACCAGGGATGTCCAACCTTGGAAATTTTAAGACCCATGGACTTCAACTCCTAAAACTGTGGGAGTTGAAGTCCACCTGTCTTAAAGAATGGTGGCTGGAGAATTCTGGAAGTTGAAGTCTACCCATCTTAAAGCATGCTGGCTGGGGAATTCTGGGTGTTGAAGTCCACCTGTCTTGAAGGATGTTGGCTGGGGAATTCTGGGAGTTGAAATCCACAAGGCTTAAGGTTGCCAAGATTGGACACTCCTTCCATCAACCAAAGTTTGTCAAGACACACCTTCATTGTTTTTTCTCTCTCCAAAATTAATGTATTGCTCTTCTCATTTTCCTGATGTTGTTTTCATTATTCTGGCAAAACACGCTTATACCCTGTTCCAAATAGGTAGACTTAAGCAATGCAGTGATTTCATCCCAATGTGCTGAAAAAGAGGATTTTTTTCGTCACTCTCCCAGCTGTTTTCAAGTTCCTCTTTTAAATTGGTTTGTTTCCTGTTCCTCGCTTTGACACATGGTGATTTAAAAAAAACTACCATGACTTCTCATAATTCCGAATTCAGCTGCCATCCCTGCAAGGAAATGAAACTGACTTGAAACATAAAAATGGTGAAGGATGAGTAGCCCCAAATCCTTCTACATCACACTGGGGGCGTGAACGCCTCTTTATTCATTACGCTCAAGAGAATCCCTTGTATATTTATTTGCTTAGTGCATTTTTCTCCAGAAACGCAAAGCAGAGACTCTGTACTCCAGTTTGGCCCCTAGCAACAGGTAATGTTCAACTTACGAACACAGTAGGGACCCAAAAAATTGTGCATTGTTAAGCGGTATGGTCCTTAAGGGAGGCATCACGTGACCATACCCCATTTTACAACATTTTTGCCCTGGTCCTTAAGGGAGACATGTGACTATAGCCTGCTACCTTCCCTGTTTTGACTTTGCTTGTTGGAATTTGGCTGGGAAGGTCGTAAATGGTGACCACGTGACCCCACCTCAACACACTGCAAACCTTGCACATTTGTTCACAAGTGTATAAGGTCGTCTTCTCGAGCAGGGCATTGAACTAGAAGATCTTCATGGCTTCTTCCAACCTTGTTATTCTAAGTAATTGAAGTAAATGCAAACCAGACACCTGGATTACGATCATATGATCCTTAAAAGATAGAATAGAGAATAGAGCTGGAAGGGACCTTAGAGGTCTTCTAGTCCAGCCCCCTGCTCAAGCAGGAGACCCTATACCATTTCAGACAAGTAGCTGTCTAGCCTCTTCTTAAAAACCTCCAGTGATGGAGCGCCCACGATTTCTGGAGGCAAGCAGTTCCACTGGTTAATTGTCCTCACTGTTGGGAAGTTTCTCCTTAATTCCAGGTTGCTTCTCTCTTTCATCAGTTTCCAACCATTGTTTCTTCTTCTGCCCTCTGGTGTTTTGGAGAATAATGTGACCCCCCTCTGCCTTGTGGCAGCCCCTCAGATACTGGAACGCTGCTATCATGTCTCCCCTATTTCTTCTTTTCTTTAGACTGGCCAAACCCAAGTCCTGCAGCCGTTCTTCGTATGTTGTCACCTCCAGGCCTTTGATCATTTCAGTTGCTCTTCTCTGAATTTTTTCCAAGGTCTCAACATCTTTTTTGTAGTGACCAAAATTGGCTGCAGTATTCCGGGTGTGGTCTGACTAGGGTTTTATACAGCGGTACTAATACCTCGTGTGATCTTGATTCTATGCCTCTGTTTATGCAACCCAGGATTGTATTAGCTTTTTTGGCTGCTGCTGCACACTGCTAGTTCATGGTCAAGTGATAGTCCACTAGGACTACAAGGTCTCTCCCACAGTTGCTGTTTTTGAGCCAAGTCTCACCCAATCTGTACTTGTACCTTTGATTTCTCCTGCCTAAATGTAAAACTTTGCTTTTCTCCACATTGAAACTCATTTCGTTGGATAGGGCCCCTTGTTCAAGTTGGTCAAGATCTTTTTGGATCCTGAGCTTGTCTTCTGGGGTGTTTGGCTATTCCTGCCACTTTAGTATCATTTGCAAATTCGATGTTCCTCTTGTATTCCCTCATCTAGGTCATTTAATCCTAACTAGGGCCAGATTTTCAAGGATGGATTGATATGCAGAAGTTCAGATGTTTAATGCAGAGATGTCACCCTGCCAACAAAAGTGCATATAGTCAAGGCCATGGTTTTCCCAGTTGCAATGTCTGGCTGTGAAAGTTTGACCATAAGAAAGGCTGAGCGCCAAAGAATGGAGGCCTTTGAACTCTGGTGCTGGAGAAGACTCCTGCGAGTCTCCTGGACTGCAAGGCGATCCAACCGGTCAGTCCTGGAGGAGATCAACCCCGACTGCTCTTTAGAAGGCCAGATCCTGAAGTTGAAACTCAAGGACTTTGGCCACCTAATGAGAAGGAAGGACTCACTGGAGAAGAGCCTAATGCTGGGAAAGATGGAGGGCAATAAAAGAACAGGATGACAGAGAATGAGGTGGCTGGATGGAGTCACTGAAGCAGGAGGCATGAGCTTCAATGGACTCCAGAAGATGGTAGAGGACAGGAAGGCCTGGAGGAACGTTGTCCATGGGGTCACGATGGGTCAGACACGACTTCCCAACTAACAACAAAAATGTTTAATATGCCAAGCTAAAACTCAAAGCCACCTTTCCCCATCCCCTGCAAATTGCATACCTCTAATCTTATTTATCAGATTTTAAAACCTGGGGCACTCTGAAAAGGAAAGATGGCTACACATCTCGAATTGCGTGGGGCTTTCTTTCTTTCTTTCTTTGAAGAGTTTGAAGCAAACCAGAAGAATGAGGGATAGGGATGAGGGCAGTGGTGCCATTCTTGGTCTTCATCCAGCTGTGTTGGCACAGCTTCCAAGACAGAAACTGAACCTTTTAATGAGGCCACGAACAAGCCCTGCCAGTTAAGGACATTGGCTTTTGTGCGAGCCGGGATGGCATAATTGAACCTAAACACAGGAAAACAAGTCTCTGGATGATTCAGCTGGCGCAGGAGGAATGCTCTGAATTTTTTATTTTCTTCCTTTTTTGCGGGGGGGGGAGGAGATACAGTAGTGGCTTTTCATTCGCAGCTGTGTCATAGAACAGCAGCCCCAATGAGTCATGAAAAAAATGGGGCCAAGGGTGTGTCTGTGTGGATAGATATATCCCTGTAACAGCTGTTGGGCTCTCAGTCCCCAAGAAACGGTGACTTATTCTTTATTCTCAATCTTTTCGGCTGCTTTAAGATATGTGGGCTTCAACTCTCAGAATTCCTCAGCTAGATTCAGAGAGCCACCAATTGGGATGTGGTTTTTTTTCTCTTTGGTGGTCCTTTGATTAGGGTAGAGGTTACTGCTTGATTGTTTGTCTGGTGTGAATCCCTGCTTATCTAGTTATGAGCTGCTGGAGAGAATAGAATAGAATAGAACAGAACAGAACAGAATAGACAGATTATAGAATGGAATGGAATAGAATAGAGTAGAGTAGAGTAGAATAGAATAGAATAGAATAGAATAGAATAGAATGGAATGGAATAGAATATGGAACAGTATAGAGTAGAACAGAACAGAATAGAATAGACAGATTATAGAATGGAACAGAACAGAACAGAATAGAATAGAATAGAATAGAATAGAATAGAATAGAATAGAATAGAATAGAATAGAATAGACAGATTATAGAATGGAATAGAATAGAATTAGAATAGAATAGACAGATTATAGAATGGAATAGAATAGAATAGAATAGAATAGAATAGAATAGAATAGGACAGATTATAGAATGGAATGGAATAGAATAGAATAGAATAGAATAGAATAGAATAGAATAGAATAGAGCTGGAAGGGACCTTGGAGGTCTTCTAGTCCAGCCCCCCCATCCAAGCAGGAGAACCTATACCATCTCAGACAAGTGACTGTCCGGTCTCTTCTTAGAAACCTCCAATGATGGAGCACCCACGGTTTCTAGAGGCAGGCTGTTCCACTGGTTAATTGTCCAATGTGTTAGCAAAGCTATACAGGCAGTCAGCGAGTTACACTAAACACTTTGTTTAGTGACCATTCAAAGTTACCACAGCACTGAAAAAAGTGACTCGATGACCATTTGTCACCCTCACGACCGTTGCAGCATCCCCGCGGTCACGTGATCAAAGTTCAGATGCTTGGCAACCGGCTTGCATTTACGTATGATGGTTGCCGTGTCCCGGAGGGTCATGTGATCACCTGTTGGGACCTTCTGACAGGTAAAGACAATGTGGAAGCCAGATTCGCTTAATAGCTGTGCTACTAGCTTAACAACTGCAATGATTCAGTGAACGACTGCACCAAGGAAGGTTGTAAAATGGGGCAAAAATCCACATAACAAACGTGTTACGTAGCAACAGAAATTTTGAGCTCAGTTGTGCTTGTAAATCACAATTTCTTCTCCCTGTATCGAATGGAAGAGAGAGAGCTGTTTAATTCTAGATCGGATTCTCAAACTTAAGATATGTGGGCTTCAGCACCCAGAATTCCCCGGCCAGCAAAGCTGAGCAAGGAATTCTGGGAGTTGAAGTCCACATGTCTTTAAGCCAGCGAGGTGGAAAAAAAAACACTGGATTACAAGAATGCTACTTAGTTATTATAGGACATAACAACAAAAACTTGAAAACTCTGCCAAAACTTTCTTCCGCTGCCTCTTATACCAAATAGAATCAAGGTGAGGTTTTCTTGAGTTTCTTCCTCACTCTTTTCCGTGGCTGACTGGGGAATTCTGCACATTGAAAGCCAGGGTCCAGGGTTGGGAAGCTCTGCTCTCTGTGGACTAAAAACGGAATTCTTATTTTGCATTTCTCGGTTGCTTTTTATAGAGGCAGAGATTTGCACCTGCTCTTTCAAAGTTTGCTTCCTGAAATATCTCTGGTCTCTTCTGCACATTATGAAAATTATGCCTGTGAAATGTTCCTGCTGCAGGTCCTTCAAGAAAGATAGACAAGGCATCTGCGTAAATAGATGATGCTAGATAGATAGATAGATAGATAGATAGATAGATAGATAGATAGATAGATAGATAGATAGAGATAGATAGATTAGATAGATAGATAGATAGATAGATATAGAGATAGATAGATAGATAGATAGATAGATAGATAGATAGAGATAGATAGATAGATAGATAGATGGATAGAGATAGATAGATAGATAGATAGATAGATAGATAGATATAACAAAGTTGGAAGGGACCTTGGAGGTCATCTAGTCCAAACCCCTGCTCAGGCAGGAACCCTATACCATTTCAGACAAATGGCTGTCCAGTCTCTTCTTAAAAACTTCCAGTGTTGGAGCATTCACCACTTCTGGAGGCAGGTTGTTCCACTGGTTAATTGTTCTCGCTGTCAGAAAGTTTCTCCTTAGTTCTAGGTTGCTTCTCTCCTTGATTAGTTTCCATCCGTTGCTTCTTCTCCTGCCCTCAGGCGCTTTGGAGAATAGCTTGACTCCCTCTTCTTTGGGGCAGCCCCTGAGATATTGGAACGCTGCTATCATGTCCCCCCTCGTCCTTCTCTTCGTTAAACTAGACATACTCAATTCCAGCAGCCGTTCCTTGTATGTTTCAGCCTCCAGTCCCCTGATCGTCTTTGTTGCTCTTCTCTGCACTCTTTCTAGAGACTCAACCTCTTTTTTACATCGTGGTGACCAAAACTGGATGCCGTGTTCCAAGTGTGGCCTTACCAAGGCCTTGTAAAGTGGTATTAATACTTCATGAGATCTTGATTCTATCCCTCTGTTAATATATATAATATAGTAGTAATTCCTCTGTTAATATTTTACACACACACACACACACACACACACACACACACACACACACACAATAACTTTTCTTATAGACTTTTCTTCTCCTTGGGCGGGGGAAAAAATCTCGTCTAGGTGAAGGATCGCGGTCCGGAAGCCACCCGGCGTTTCTTTAACTGGTTTTACTGGAGCATCAATTTGGGCGCCATCCTGTCCCTGGGAGGCATCGCGTACATCCAGCAGAACGTCAACTTCACCATCGGCTACATCATCCCCACGGTTTGCATTGGGGTCTCCTTCGTGGTCTTCCTGTGTGGCCAGAGCGTCTTCATCACCAAGGCCCCGGATGGCAGCGCCTTCAGCGACATGTTCAGAATCCTGGCTTATTCTTGCTGTAACCGGAAACAGCCAGAGCCGTTTCCCAGCCCCAGGTAGGTAAAAGTGAGGGGTGTGTGTGGGGGGGGCTCTTTTCCCCCTGGACCGAGACTCAGTTGGTGTAAAACCGGAGTCTGGATACATTAAGTTTGTGTTGCTTATTATCTAGGGGAAGGCTCTGCTAAACCAGCTTTGCAGGGGTCTTGAAAGTGAATAGTCTCTGCTAGGCATTTTTTGCCTAGCCTTCAGCAGTTCCTTTGTTGTCTTTTTGTGTGTTTGTGGTTCTTGGAGACATCCAAAACCAAATTTTGATGGGCAAATACTATACAATAGCAGCACCCTTTCTTTCTCTTCCCTTCCTTCTTTTCTTTCTCTCCCCTCCTTCCCTTCCTTTCCCCTTTCTCTTTTGCTTCCCTTCCTTCCTCGTTACCTGTCCCTCCTTTCCTTCCTTCCTTCCTTCCTTCCTTCCCTTCCTTCCTTTCCCCTTTCTCTTTTGCTTGACTTCCTTCCTCATTATCTCTCCCTCCTTTCCCTCCCTCCCTCCCTCCTTCCTTCCTTTCACCTTTCCCTTTTGCTTCACTTCCTTCCTCGTTACCTGTCCTTCCTTCCTTCCTTCCTTCCTTCCTTCCTTCCTTCCTTCCTTCCTTCCTTCCTTCCTTCCTTCCTTCCTTCCTTCTTTTTCCCCTTTCTCTTTTGCTTCACTTCCTTCCTCGTTATCTCTCCCTCCTTTCCTTCCTTCCCTCCTTCCTTTCTTCCTTTCTTTCGTTCCTTCCTTCCCTCCTTTCTTTCTTCCTTCCTTTCCCCTTTCTCTTTTGCTTGACTTCCTTCCTCATTATCTCTCCCTCCTTTCCCTCCCTCCCTCCCTCCTTCCTTCCTTTCACCTTTCCCTTTTGCTTCACTTCCTTCCTCGTTACCTGTCCTTCCTTCCTTCCTTCCTTCCTTCCTTCTTTTTCCCTTCTCTTTTGCTTCACTTCCTTCCTCGTTATCTCTCCCTCCTTTCCTTCCTTCCCTCCTTCCTTTCTTCCTTTCTTTCGTTCCTTCCTTCCTTCCCTCCTTTCTTTCTTCCTTCCTTTCCCCTTTCTCTTTTGCTTACCTTCCTTCCTCGTTATCTCTCCCTCCTTTCCTTCCCTCCTTCCTTTCTTCCTTTCTTCTTTCGTTCCTTCCTTCCCTCCTTTCTTTCTTCCTTCCTTTCCCCTTTCTCTTTTGCTTACCTTCCTTCCTCATTATCTCTCCCTCCTTTCCTTCCCTCCTTCTCTCCTTCCTCCCTCCCTCCCTCCCTTCCTTCCTTCTTTCCTTCCTTCTTCTCACCTTTCTCCCCATCCCATCCCATTTTATACAGATCATTTGCAAGCCTTTGACATTTTTCGGGGGGGGGAACCCCCGTCTTCAAAATTCTGAAAGAATCTCCATTTTTTGATTTGCACCCTAACCCAAAAGCAGTACGTTCAAACTAGCATCTCCCTTCCCGCCCTTCTTTGATTCGACCGATTCTTCCCTTTTGGGAGCGCTGAAGATTTGGCCCCAACAGCCTTAAGAAATGGCCAGCTCCAAAGTCTTTGGGTGACGCTGCTGGGAAGGAACCACGGAATAAGTCTTCGTTTTCTTTTCCAAGGGTCACCCAGGGGATCCTTCACCAGCGTCAGCCTTCCAAGGACAGCCTTTTTGAAGCCGCCAAGACCTCCCACGGGGGTCCTTTCCGAGAAGATAAAGTGGAAGACGTCAAAGCCTTGGTCAAAATCATCCCCGTCTTTTTGGCTCTCATCCCGTACTGGACAGTCTACTTTCAGGTGGGTGGATCAACCGTGGTTACTTCTGGATTGTTTTCAAGGTGGCACAACCTCTATGCGAACCGGCAGGTAGGCGCAACAAATTAGACATTAGCCTGATCCAAATTTCTTCGCTTTCCAAAGAAGTTCCAAGTTCCTCATCCCTGTGCACAGAAAGAAAGCTTCAGAATCTGCCTGAGGCTTAAAAGAGAACTTGCTGGGCATATAACCCCTTATTTATTTATTTTGCAAACACTTGAGTTAACTCAGCGATTGATTCTAATCCGCTGTGATCCATGTTAGGTCAGTGCTAGGAATGCTGGTCAAAGTCAGAGCACTGGAATCGATCCCTATTGTGGGAAGAATTTGGCTTTGACGACTCGGGCTTTGCTCGGGCGCATTCTGAGGCGTTCTTTCTGCACACGAGGACTAGGAGCTTGATCTTCTTCTGTGCTTTTTGGCTTGGGACTATCCGGCTGCAGGATCGGCGGCCGGACCTGGTCCCGAATTTTTTGGGTTTAACATTGGGGATTTTACTTCTATAAGCGGCCCAGAGTCAACTGTGAGTGAGTTGAGCAGCCAGATACATTTTCTTAATAAATAAAAATATATAAACTAGGTTGAAGAGATGGGGACTAACAGCAGCAGCTGTATTTGTGATGTATTCTTTGGTTCACGTGCTTTTTATCATTTATTGTTTCTGTTCCTTCTTAGTGGCCCACAGTCACCTGTGTGTGTGTGTGTTTGTGTGGGGGCTCTAAATTGAGTTAAAATAACAGGTTAAGACAGGCAGCTAGAGAAATTTAATAAGTAAATAATTGGGGAACTAAACTGTGGCCTTTTTTTTAGAAGGCAATGGATCGTCTGAACGATGGGAGAAATACATTTAATTTCGGGGTTATGAGTTGGTTGGTCAGGCTAAAATTGGTCGGCTGCTTCCGAGCTGTTGACAAAGAGGGTTTGATCCTTCTGAGTGTTGTAAAGAAAGCTGCTGAGCCATAAATCCTTTTGACTTCACAGATGCAGACCACCTACGTCCTCCAGAGTCTCCATTTGAAAATCCCACAGTTTTCCAACAGCACGTTCAACAGCACCGCAAGCAGCCACACGGTGAGCCACAAAGTGAAAACAGGATAACAAGAGTTGGAAGGGACATCTGTGCAGATTCTCAGTCATCCAGGTTGCTTCTTGAAAAAGCACCTTTGGGGCAGTTGGAAGGGACCTTGGAGATCTTCTAGTCCAGCCCCTACTCAAGCAGGAGACCCTCTACCCATTTGGGACAAATGGCTGTCCAGTCTCTTCTTGAAAACCTCCACGGATGGAGCATCTGCCAGCCTTACCTTATTGAATGGACGAGAGTAGAGTAGAGTAGAGTAGAGTAGAGTAGAGTAGAGTAGAGTAGAGTAGAGTAGAATATAGAATAGAATAGAAGAGCAGAGAAGAGAAGAGAATATGGAATGGAATGGAATTACAGAATGGAATGGAATGGAATAGAATAGAATAGAAAATGGAATGGAATGGAATTACAGAATGGAATGGAAGTAGAGTAGAGTAGAGTAGAGTAGAAGTAGAGTAGAGTTGGAAGGACTTTGGAGTTGTTCCACTGGTTAATCGTTCTAACTGTCAGGAAATTTCTCTTTAGTTCTAGGTTGCTTCTCTCCTTGATGAGTTTCCATCCATTGTCCTTCCTTCCTTCCTTCCTTCCTCCCTCCCTTCCTTCCTTCCTTCCTTCCTTCCTTCCTTCCTTCCTTCCTTCCTTCCTTCCTTCCTTCCTTCCTTCCTTCTTTCCACCCTCCCTCCCTCCTTAGTTCCAGGTTGCTTCTCTCCTTGATTAGTTTCCATCCGTTGCTTCTTGTCCTGCCTTCAGGCGCTTTGGAGAATAGCTTGACTCCCTCTTCTTTGGGGCAGCCCCTGAGAGATTGGAGCACTGCTATCATGTCTCTCCTGGTCCTTCTCTTCACTAGACTAGCCATGCCCAGTTCCAGCAACTGTTCTTCATATGTTTTAGCCTCCAGTCCCCTGATCATCTTTGTTTCTCTTCTCTGCACTCTTTCTAGAGTCTCAACATCTCTTTTACATTGTGGCGACCAAAGCTGGATGCACTATTCCAAGTGTGGCCTTTGTTTGCATAGTTTTCCTTTGTAAACCAAAGCTATAAACAAACAATATCTATACACACACACAGTATTCCAGTATTTGAGGGGATGCCACAAAGAAGAGGGGGTCAAATTATTCTCCAAAGTACCAGAGGGCAGGACAAGAAGCAACGGATGGAAACTAATCAAGCCGAGAAGCAACCTGGAACTAAGGAGGGAGGGTGGAAGGAAGGAAGGAAGGAAGGAAGGAAGGAAGGAAGGAAGGAAGGAAGGAAGGAAGGAAGGAAGGAAGGAAGGAAGGAAGGAAGGAAGGAAGGGTAATGAATGGAAACTGACCTAGCAACCTAGAACTAAGGAGAAACTTCCTGACAGTTAGAACAATTAACCAGTGGAACAATCTGCCTCCAGAAGTGGTGAATGCTCCAACACTGGAAGTTTTTAAGAAGAGACTGGACAGCCATTTGTCTGAAATGGTATAGGGTTTCCTGCCGGAGCAGGGGGTTGGACTAGATGACCACCAAGGTCCCTTCCAACCCTTTTTGTCTATGTTTTCTAACTAGTTTAAGCAATTGGACTTTTTGGTGCAGTGCTAAAAATTGGAGGGTTCCCGAATGCCTTTCCATTTGTCCCTTCGGGTCTCCCGCCTGGTCCCAGAGCCGTCATGTCCGTGAAAGCCCAGAGATCAATCTGCCAAACCGAAAGTCGAAACATCTCCAATTGGAGAAGACCAGTTCCCCCAAAATCCATGGGAAGGCCTGCTCCCATCAATTGACCGATCACATATTTCTGTTCTGCCCATTTCAGCCTTCCTGGTGTGCTTTGTCTGGCATAAATATTTCATCATTAGAGTAATCACAGTTTTCAAAAAAACAAAAAAAAAAAACCCAAAACCCAAACCCATTGGAGATTCTGGTGAGGCTTTCCCGTTTAATTGGGACTTTTCACCCTTCCCCTCTTGAACTTTTCTGGTGATTACAGAGGTGTGAGTAACTTTTTGCAAGCGGCTAAGGGTATATTGGCTAAGGGTATATTGGCTTGACCTGGGTCAAAATCTCGAATTTTTTAATGAAGAGCGAGGCATCTGCAGAAGGTCTGCAACAACAGAGAGAGGAGGAGAGCAGATCCCCGCACGCGGTTTTTGTGTAAATAACTTATTTTAGGAACGATTTTTCTGTGCAGACCATGTGTGCTAATGGTTTAACCTCTATGATCCCTCATAAACCTGGCGTTCCTCTCCGCTTGTGGGTTGATGAAGACAGATACTTAATGAGTTTACAGTTTCTGCATCTCAGAGTGTGGGGGGGGGGAATTTTAATTTCTCTGCTCACAGGATTTTGTTTTTAGCTCGTGGGAAGTTGGCTGGCGGGGGCCCCAAGGATTGAGCAGATGTTCTCCAAACCCAGAAGGCCATAGGGATAAAAGCAAAGTGGAACAGCTTGCCTCCAGAAGTTGTGGGTGCTCCATCATTGGAGGCTTTTAAGAAGAGATTGGAGAACCATTATGTCTGAAGTGGTCTAGGGCAGGGCTTTTCCACCTTTTCACCCATGGTACCATGGCAACATGGATATGGCAACATCTGAGTACCACCAGTCGCCTAGCAAGGCGTCAAAAACTTGACCAAAAAAAAAAAAAGGAAAAAAGTGATAAAGTACAGGTAGTCCTCGACTTACAACAGTTCGCTTAGTGACTGTTCGAAGTTACAATAGCACTGAAAAAAGTGCCCCCCAAGCCACAGCCGAGCAAGACACCTGCCTGCCCACCTAGCCATGCTCTTCCTCCTGTCCAAGGTTTTCATTGTTGTGAGCATTTCTGTTGTGGATTGGCAACGGGGGTGGGGGATGTTTGGTTTTTTATTCCCCCCCCCCCCCGTCTGCTGGATGGTTGCAGCAGGTTTTGGTCACTTCACATGACCCTGGGACACTGTGACCATCATAAATATGAATCAGTGGCCAAGCATCTGAATGTAAATCACAAGACCCTGGAGATGCTGCAACATTCCAGCTGATCGGCGTTTCTTCTGGGCTCAGCAGAAGCGCCAGGATCAGTGCTGCTTTCCAGCTGATTGGTGCTTCTTCTGGGCTCAGCAGAAGCACCAGGATCAGTGCCGAGCTCCAGCTGGAGCTTGGCGCTGATCCTGATGCTTCCACTGAGCCCTGACAGCCCTGAAGAAGCGCCGATCAGCTGGAAAGTGGCACTGATCCTGGCGCTTCTGCTGAGCCCTGACAGCCCTGCAGCTCCAGCCATCTCTTGCTTATGCTTGTGCGCTGCTGACACCGGTTCAGCTCATTCCCCTCCCCTGCTACCACTTTTCTAGGATGGTCACGTACCACCTGCCAAGTGCCAATGTACCACAGGTGGTACTCATACCACTGGTTGAAAAGCCCTGCTCTAGGGTTTCCTGCCTGAAGTGGGGGTTGGACTGGAAGACCTCCAAGCTCCCTTCCACGTTGGCTATTCTGTTATTCTGTAAATAGTAGGTTCTGCTCGCTCTCACACATTAATCATTGCTGACGTTGGGTTGGGGTTCCTCAACGAGCAACATGGGGTCCATCTGCACAGAACAGGGGTCCCGGGTGGGGGACTGGATGGCTGAGTTTGGGTGGTTGCCTTCATCTCTGTCTCTCCACCCCAGTTCCCCGCAGCTTGGCTAACCATGTTTGATGCTGTGCTGATCCTCATCCTCATCCCCCTGAAAGACAAAGTGGTGGACCCCATCTTGAAGAAGAAGGGGCTTCTTCCTTCCTCACTGAAGAGAATCGCCTTGGGGATGTTCTTCGTCATGTGCTCTGCGTTTGCTGCAGGTAAGGCACAGGATTTGGGCTATGGAGTGCCACCACTGGACCAGGCAATTGATATGGTGTCATGAGGTCTATGGAGATTCTTGGTCATCCAGGTCAAGATTGTCCCAAAGAAGAAATAGAGAGGGAACCTCAATGTTGGAGATTTTTAGAGAGATTGATTGATTTAATGTTTAGGATTTAGAGTTATAATGGAAATGAAAATTAATTGTGACATTATGGTTTGACATTGTAATATGGAAATGGGTTCGTGATAATGAAAGATATTGTATTAGTAAATGAGGACCGACCAGGACGAGAAATAGAATATATCCGTGAAAGAAAGTAAGAATGTAATTTTGGGAATAATATATGTACTCTATACACGATAATTATTTTGTAATGAAATGAGAGAAATTAGATTACTTGAAATCTAAATATTACGGTTATTAAAGGCTAATTGGAACATGGTAAATGGAATGAAGTAAAACTTAAAAACAGGACTTGGATATGTGTAAGTAAAATGTTATTGGCAAACGTATTGATTGATTGAGCTTTATCTAGAAATGTATTAATTTGAATAGGATATAATAATAATGGGAGATAGAGAGGGAATTTTAAGGATGTAACCTGATAGATATATGAATGATTTTGTTATTGGATTATTGATTACCCTATCACCATTGTCCCAAAGATGCTTTTTCGCAAGGCAAGTGGATTTCCTTGTTTTTTCCTTTGAAGATGTTTCGCTTCTCATCCAAGAAGCCTCTTCAGTTCTAACTGGA
>NW_024097260.1:1327500-1460000 GCF_016545835.1 Crotalus tigris | reverse complement strand
CAACTCACCACTCCAGTTTGTCGCTGTGAGTAAACTAGGAGGAAAACGGCGCGTTGGGAGGTGTTCACCAGCTTGCGTTGCACGTAAAAAATCAATAAGAGCGGGGTGCAGATAAATAAACATCCAATCTGCAAAAAAGACCATCTCCCCTAGACGAGGAATGTGCACACTGGAGTGTCATGTGTGTGTGTGTGTGTGTGTGTGTGTGTGTGTGTGTGTGTGTGTATGTCTCCCTCTGTGTTGCTGATTCTAAAATGTGAGCGGTACACAAGAACGATGGCATTGCTGGTCTTTAGGCTTGATTAAAATTCAATACGCCGGCTTCCGTTATTTCCCACTCCTCATGTTGAATTATTTCTTTTTTTCCCCTCTGGACACATTTGAAATGGCAATTTGGCCACTTGCTCGAGAAGCCTCCAGAGGCAACCTTTAAGGCAGTGGTTCTCAAACCTTTTTAATGCCGCGACCCCCAACCGGTCGTAAGTCGAGGACTATTCAACCGGTCGTAAGTCGAGGACTACTCAACTGGTGCAGCACTGTTTGCAGAAGGGGACTTTTGGCGGGCTCAGCAGGGCAGAGACAGCCTGGACAATTCCTATTGGCTTTTGAAAGCCAATAGAATTAGACTCTATTCAAGAGAGTCTATTCTATTGGCTTTCAAAAGCCATAGAATAAAAGGGAGTAGCACAGCTAAGGAAAAGGGGAAAAAAATGGCGGACTGCGTTGTTTGGCGACCCCCGTGAAATGGTCGTTCGACCCCAAATGGGGTCCCGACCCACAGGTTGAGAACCACTGCTCTAAGGCTTGGTGGGAGTGCAAATGGGAATCGGGCTTTGCTTTTTGTTTTGTTTTTTCGATTTTGAATTCTGGATTGAGAACAAGACTCACCCGTTCCTCGTTCTTTCGTTCCTTTCAGTAGGGAACGAGCCATGTTTTTATCCTCTCTTCTCCAGGGCGATTCAGATTTAGAAAGTTAAGGATTTTGCTTCTTTCTGAATTCTGAAGAGGCTTCATCTGAAAAAAAACAGCGAGACCTCATTTTTGGAAGCAATCAATGGATCCACGGCTCACCCGGCCATGCCTTGGAGTGTAGCTGCGCGTCTGACACGAGGTGGCAGAATTTCCAGAGAGTTCTGGAGAGCACAGAACTACAAAGTTTGTGATGGCGCTTCGAGTTTTGGGTACGTCAGAATGCCCCGTTTTGAATGGAATTTCAGCACAAAAGCCAAAAACTGTCCTTGTTCTGTAGTGGTGAGAGCACCATTAACGCAGAGTATAAAACCTGCGATGCAAAGGAGTTCAAAGGCAAATAGATTATAAAGGTCTGCAAATCCATTGCTTCACCCTTGTCCCGAGAGGAACTTAGGTTTTGCGCCTAGCGCTATCGCTCCCAACGAAATAGAGAGGCAGAGAAACAGGAATCTTTCTGTCAAAGTTAGCTCGTGGACTCACCCTTTTCTGTCTGTCTGTCTTCTCTTTTTTTGTTCCAGGTTTGGAATTTGCCTATTCCGCTGCTCCAAAATCCATGCAAAGTGCAATCATGGGTCTATTCTTCTTTTTTTCTGGAATTGGCTCTTTCGTGGGTTCCGGACTCCTGGAGTTGGTGTCTCTCAACTCTATCGGTTGGATGAGTAATCACACGGATTTGGGTCAGTTATCTCTATTGCCTGGGATTTTTTTTTTCCACAAAAAAAAAAATGCAGGCAGAAAACCATATTCAAGTTTACCTTTTATATGAATAACAACAGCAGCAGCAGCAACAACAAAACAACAGGAACAACAACAATAATAATAATAAACTCGGAAGAGACTTTGGAGGTCATCTAGTCCAACCCCCTGCTCAGGCAGGAAACCCTATACCATTTCAAGCAAATGGCTGTCCAGTCTCATAATAATAATAATAATAGTAATAGGTGC
This sequence comes from Crotalus tigris, assembly GCF_016545835.1. Taxonomy (NCBI): domain Eukaryota; kingdom Metazoa; phylum Chordata; class Lepidosauria; order Squamata; family Viperidae; genus Crotalus; species Crotalus tigris. The sequence goes on along the minus strand of NW_024097260.1, from coordinate 1,458,083 downwards.
AATTGGAGCACCACTTGAACACCATCGGCATTGACAAATTTGCCATTAGTCAATTGCAAAAGGCGGCCTTACTAGGAACTGCTTCCATCCTGCAACGAGATCTGTAATACCATCAAACATCCACATCTGCCTATCCCAGGTCCTTGGGAAGGACTCGATAGGCAGACAAAAATGCCAAATCCAGTCTGAACATCTGGCGGACTGTGTGATGATTAATAACAACAATAATATTAATAATAATAATGGAAGGGACCTTGGAGGTCATCTAGTCCAATCCCCTGCTCAGGCAGGAAACCCTATACCATTTCAGACAAATGGCTGTCCAGTCTCTTCTTAAAAACTTCCGGTGCTGGAGCATTCACAACTTCTGGAAATAGGATTTGGGAATGGCTAGTCTAGAGAAAAGAAGGACTGGGGGGGGGGGACATGATAGCAGTCTTCCAATATTTGAGGGGCTGCCACAAAGAAGAGGGGGTTAAATTATTCTCCAAAGCACCAAAGGGCAGGACGAGAAACAATGGTTGGAAACTGACCAGAGAGAGAAGCAACCTGGAATTAAGGAGAAACTTCCTAACAGTGAGGACAATTAACCAGTGGAACAGCTTGCCTCCAGAAATCATGGGTGCTCCATCCCGGGATATTTTTAAGAAGAGACTGGACAGTCACTTGTCTGAAATAGTATAGGATCTCCTGCTTGAGCGGGGGGCTGGACTAGAAGACCTCCCAGCTCCCTTCCAGCTCTATTCTGATTCTGATTTTTAGCGAACGGGGATTGTAAATTTAAAAAAAACCCTCTCATAAACACATTCTCCTCTGAAATCTCGGGGAACCAGCTGAGCAAGACCCAACTTAGTACGTAGCATGGAAGCACTCTACTTCACTAAATGAGCTAACGGGGAACATTTTTTGGGGGGGGGGCATAAAAGTTCTCAGGACCTTCTCAAATCAGGCAAGAAACTGATTCAGCAAGAAGAGCCTTACAAATGCTCGGCTGGGCAATTATTTTCCCGATGAATCGATCAGGCTGAAATCCTCTCCTTCACCGGATCTGCAAGACCCCGAAATTGCCAGCCAGCATTCCTCTGAAACAATTAAAATTAGTTCTGCCTTGTGCGCGCGAGAAAAAGATTTTTATGGCCTGCGCAGTTTGATCCGTAAAAGGGGGGGGGGGAGGCAGTTTTTTAAGCCCCTGTGCTTTTCCGGGGAAATATAGATCCTGTTTTTAGGTGTCAGGTGGAAGAGCTTTGCTGTGGTTCTCGCCTCTGATTAAAAATGGGTTTAATTGAATTAATGCTTGCAAAGAAAAGAGGCTTCACCTTGACACAGATATGACTGGCAAATTGACAAAATTCAGGTAATTTCGTAAGCAAAGGAAATGTTTAATTAGTATGTTTTGATTGGGCTGAAGGGGTCTGATTTGGCTGTCAATGTCAGGAAATCATATCTGCATTCTGCTCTTTTCTCCTTCCTTTCTTCCTTCCTCCCTCCCTCCCTCCCTTCCTTCCTCTCTTCCTCTTCCTTCCTCTCCTTTCCATTCTCTTCTCTTCCTTCATTCCTTCCTCTCCCTTCTCTTCTCTTCCTCTTCTCTTCCCTTCCCTCCCATCTCTTCCCTTCCCTTCCCTTCCATCTCTTCTCTTCCATCTCTTCCCTTCCCTTCCATCTCTTCTCTTCCATCTCTTCTCTTCCCTTCCCTTCCATCTCTTCTCTTCCATCTCTTCTCTTCCCTTCTCTTCCATCTCTTCTCTTCCCTTCCCTTCCATCTCTTCCCTTCCATCTCTTCTCTTCCCTTCTCTTCCATCTCTTCTCTTCCCTTCCCTTCCATCTCTTCTCTTCTCTTCCCTTCTCTTCCATCTCTTCTCTTCCCTTCCCTTCCATCTCTTCCCTTCTCTTCTCTTCTCCTCTTCCCTTCCCTTCCATTTCTTCCCTTCCCTTCCATCTCTTCTCTTCCATCTCTTCTCTTCCCTTCCCTTCCATCTCTTCTCTTCTCTTCCCTTCCATTTCTTCCCTTCTCTTCTCCTCTTCCCTTCCCTTCCATTTCTCTTCTCTTCTCTTCCATCTCTTCTCTTCTTCCCTTCCCTTTCATTCCATCTCTTCCCTTCCCTTCCATCTTTTCTCTTCCTCTCCTCCCCTCCTCCCCTCCTCTTTTCCTTTCTTTTTTTTTCATATCTGCCCACCTTAGATGAGTCCCAACCTTTGCCTTAAATTAAACGTTTTCCTTCTGGGACGTGTTCTAACTTCCCAGGCTCCATCCCTAGACAACAAAACCTGTCTCCTTACTTTTTTCTGCTTCCTGGTCAGCTGCTTACTCCGCCTCTTGTCTCCCTTGCAGGTAACATCAACGGTTGCCATTTAAACTACTACTTTTTCCTCCTGGCAGTGATCCAGGGCGTCACCCTGCTGCTTTTCCTCATCGTGTCTGTCAAATACGACCGTCAGAAGTCGAGGACGAACGCTGGACGGACTTGACGCGACCGTCACAGAAGATGTGGAAGTCAGTGGGGGGGGGGGATCAGGAGCTGTGGCTGACCCAGCGAGAGACCGCCATTTCAGAAGGGCGTTTTCGTTTCACTTGCATGATTTTTGACTTCTAGTTTGGCCCCCTCCCTGCTCTTACACACACACACAACACATACACACACAAACACACACCGCTAAAAGCAGAGAGTGCCTTACGCTAGCAAACTAATGTTCCAGGCTGCATCTTGGGATGTAGACCAGACCTTGTCTGAGGTGTCCACGTTTCTCTGATGCTTTTTTTCCCCCTCCAATCTGCTCAAGCCAGGATGTCGCCTTTGAAACCCAACATCACAAACCCAGAAGCATTTCGGCGGACAGAACTGCGCATCGGATGTGCGGGCACGCCTTTGCGTGACCGCGTCACACATCCTAGCTTGAAAAATAATTCATTCCTCCCCTTGGATGCCTTTTGAGGGCCCGTAGGCCACGGTGCGACGCCAACTTGGGTTTGTTCGTCGCTGGGCATCAAACGTTCTCTCTTACACGAGCATCACCAGCAGTCCTGGTGGGTGGCACTCCGAAGCTCTGCCGAGGGCTCTGGCGTTATGGCTGGGGAATTATAGGCCTTTTTCCTCCAGGGTATGAAGAGAACTAGTTAGAGAAGGCTGAAATAAAGGATATTTTTAAACCTACTGTAGGTTTCGGGGTGGGGGGAATGTTTGGTTTGGTTTTATGTTAGCAATTATTTGGGAGTGTGAAACTGGTTTGGCATATTCTTTCCTGTTTCCTGACACTTCCTTCCTCTTTTCTTCCTTCCTTCCTGCCTTCCTCTCTCCCTCTTCTTCCTCCCTTCCTCCTTCTTTCTCCTTCCTTCCTTCCTCTTCTTCTTCCCTCCCTTTCTCCTTCCTCCCTTCCTCCCTCCCTCTTCCTCCCTACCTCCCTTTCTCCTTCTTCCTCCCTCCCTTTCACCTTCCTTCCTTCCTTCCATTCCCTCCCCTTCTTCCCTCCATCTTTTCCTTCCTTCCTTCCTTCCTTCCTTCCCCTTCTTCCCTCCATCTTTTCCTTCCTTCCTTCCTTTCCTTCCCCTTCTTCCCTCCATCTTTTCCTTCCTTCCTTCCTTCCTTCCTTCCTTCCTTCCTTCCTTCCTTTCTTCCTTCCTTCCTTCCTTCCCAGGGTTTTTTTTTAATGACATTTGGGTTTAAATCTTCATCCGCTTGTGTTTTTTAAGTTGTCTCAGTCCCAACCTTGACTCGTGAACCCTTCAAACCAACTCTTTGCACTGAATTTTAGAGTCACTGGAGGGAGGAAAATCAACTTTGCCTTTTTTTTTTAAAAAAAAAACAACAACCTGAGAATTGCTGCTTAGTTCTTAACCAAGGAGAGGAGGCAAATCTCTTCTCTTCTCTTTTTAAAAATATCAAGTATCTTCCTTTAAACTTGTTTACACAACCCTTGTGATGTGACCCTGTGTAAATAGATTTTAAAAAACGGTTCGTCTCTATATTTTCTCTCCAAATTCAGTCATTTTAGTTGCAAGGTGAAAATGTCTGAGAGTGAACTCGGTACTTAAAAAACTGATGTGGTGGTGCAACACTATTGGAAGGTATTTTGGTATGTCTAGTTTTTCTAGTGAAAAACGGCCACAAGTCTCTTTTTTCAGTGCTGTTGTAACTTTGAACGGTCTGTTGTAAGCCAAGGTCTACTTAGGTAGTCCTGGACTTATGCCCATCTTCACCTAAAGCCGATATCACCATTAAATTAATCTGATTTATGAAACCAACCCGCGGGGGTCAATCCCAAAGCCAGCTCAGTTTGCAAAAAGGGTGTTTTATTCTATTTGACAAAAATCTATTTTATTAGGCAGGTCTGTGGGCACCTAACTCTGAAGCCATTCATCCTCCGTTCTATTAGGTAATAAAACGACTGTCTCCTCCTGGAGAAAATTTTTTAGGGTGATTTAGCGTCTATTCCTCCGAAGTTAGAAAAAAAATTACACCTTAATGGCTGTCAGAGCTTTAATGGCTTGATGGGCTAGAATTATGCCGTCGTGAATTCGAACTAACCAACCTTTAATCTCAGTCACCTGCTGATGTTGACACTATCGGGGTGGGGGTGGGTTCCACATTGAATTTTCAAAAGTCCTGTCCTTCCTTTTCAAATAGGAAAGCAGATGATCAGCTGTCTGTCTATCATCTATCTCTATCTCAGTATCATTCTATCACTTTCATCTATCCATCATTGTCTGCCTGCCTGTCTGTTTATCCATCCATATTGTCTGTCTGTCTATCTATCATCTTATATATCTATATATCCATCTATATCATTATCTCTCTATCATTTAACATTATCTACCTATCTGTCTATCTATCAACGTTTCTCTCCATCCATATCATTATCTACCTATCTACCTACCTATCTATCCATCCATATCTATCATCTCTTTCCACCCATATCTGTCTGTCTATGTATCTATCTATCCATCCACATTATCTATCATTTAACATTATCTATCTATCTATCTATCTATCTATCTATCTATCTATCTATCTATCTATCTATCTATCTATCTATCTCTCATTTAACGTCTCTCTCCATCCATATCATTATCTATCTATCTATCTATCTATCTATCTATCTATCTATCTATCTATCTATCTATCCATCCATTTCTCCTGGTGGACAGAGAAAATTTGGAAGAAGAGTTTAAAAAATTAAACTTCATTTGCTGGAGAGTATTTTTTTTTATCTGTTTAGCCAAGAATGGGAGGCTAGTACATGGCCAAACTGAACATTAGATGACAAAAACAAGACTAGGATGTAAAATGAGTCAGTCACATGGGTGACCCATTTTATGACTGTCACACTTTATGACTGCAATGGACGGGCTCTATCACCCTCATAAATTGAGGACTACCTGCATTTTCAGGGAAGCAAACAGCAATCCCAAACAAGGCATTCAGGGTTGACTGTTTTTTATTGCCTATTTTGGTTTGTCTTCTCTTCCTTGTGATTCAGAAGATAATGTACCTTAATCGGTCTGCAGCTATCTATTCCGAACCCAGCCGTTGTAAATCCATTAATGCTCCAGCTAAGTATTTATGAAAGGTTAATAATTCAGAAATCGCACTCAGAGAATCATAACAGCACCGCGATTCCAAAGCATAACATGCGCGGGCTGCCAAGGCAGTATTGTTAAATTGCTATGATTCTTGCTTTTAAAAACACATCAAAAATATTGTGTACCAAAGACTTATGCGCAGAGGGGAAAATATATATGTGCGGAGAAGCAATAATTCAAAATTGCAGCATGTGTGCGCCTTCTGGAGTGTTTTTAATATTGGCAGAGAGCACTTGAAATATTTTTATATAGATTTCAGGCGGAAGGGAAATGAAATATCGGAACTGGTGGTTTTCAGGAAGCACAGATTAGATTGGATGTTTTCTGAGGTTAACAAAGTGCAGCTGTTTTTGAGTGGGGGGGGAGAATTTAGAAGGTCATGTCTATTTCCAACTGCTTAGTACTCTAGGTAAGAATAGAATAGAATGGAATGGAATGGAATAGAATAGAACAGACAGATTGTAGAATAGGAATAGAATAGAATAGAATAGAATAGAATAGAATAGAATAGAATAGAATAAAGAATAGAATAGAATAGAGAATAGAATAGAATAGGAGAAAATACAGAATAGAATGGAATGGAATGGAATGGAATAGAATAGAACAGAAAGATTGTAGAATAGGAATAGAATAGAATAGGATAGGATAGAATAGAATAGAATAGAATAGGAGAAAATACAGAATGGAATAGAATAGAATAGAACAGAACAGATTGTAGAATAGAACAGAATAGAATAGAATAGAATAGAATAGAATAGACAGATTGTAGAATAGGAATAGAATAGAACAGAACAGAATATGGGATGGGATGGAATGGAATAGAATAGAATAGACATTATAGAATAGACAGATTGTAGAATAGAATAGGAATAGAATAGAAATAATAGAATAGAATAGAATAGAATAGAATAGAATAGAATAGAATAGACAGATTGTAGAATAGGAATAGAATAGAACAGAACAGAATATGGGATGGGATGGAATGGAATAGAATAGAATAGACATTATAGAATAGACAGATTGTAGAATAGAATAGGAATAGAATAGAAATAATAGAATAGAATAGAATAGAATAGAATAGAATAGAATAGAATAGACAGATTGTAGAATAGGAATAGAATAGAACAGAACAGAATATGGGATGGGATGGAATGGAATAGAATAGAATAGACATTATAGAATAGACAGATTGTAGAATAGAATAGGAATAGAATAGAAATAATAGAATAGAATAGAATAGAATAGAATAGAATAGAATAGAATAGAATAGACAGATTGTAGAATAGAATAGGAATAGAATAGAACAGAACAGAATATGGGATGGAATGGAATAGAATAGACATTGTAGAATAGAATAGACAGATTGTAGAATAGGAATAGGAATAGAATAGAATAGAGAACAGAACATCCCTCTTCTAGGTGGATTTGATGTGTTTTCAATCACACACAACTGCCAAAGTGACTTTTTTGACACACACACACACGCACACACACACACACACACACAGTCAAAGGATGCCTGGAGTTACACGTACAGCTTTCCTAAGCCAATATTTTCAAAGGCTACATTGGACCGTGCACATAAAATCTGATTTCCCTCCCCCCTTGGCAAAAAGCTAAAAAAAAAAAAAACCCTTTTGTTGTGTGAGTTTTGCTGAGGTTTGTTTGAGGCAGTCATTTCTGCCTACTTTCATTTCCTGCATGTCAATTAAAAATCAAAAGTTTCCTGCAATTAGTCCTTTGTTTTCCAGCCCTGTTTGGAAACAGAGACACAGACGCCCAATTAGAAAGAAGAAAATAATTATAACTCATTGCTACTTTTGGAGGGCTTACAATAATGAGGTCCTTTACGAGGCTGACCGTAGCCAACGGTCTGAATTTATTCTCCAAAAGTTGGGGTCCTAATTAGGGACATAAAAAGGAAAGAGAGAGTTTAATTCCTGGTTTAGCAAAACAAAAAGTTCAATCTCTTTTCCATAATACAGGAACTGAAGTCCAAATTGAGTTCATGGTTTTTTTTTCCTGTCTGGTGCCAATGTGAGGGTCAATAAAACAATGGCTGGTTCTGAACGGCCACTTGCCAACGGCTAAATTGGCTGCATCCATAAATCACAGAACTAGGAAGTTGTGATGCTGATGGAACCCCAAGGAACATCTTCTCTAAGCCTTTGCCATCTGCAGGAAAAGAAACTTGGCCATCCTCTAGATAGAACTGGCTGTTCAACCTCTTCATAAAAGCCTACAGAGATGGAGAACCTTCAACCATTATGTCTAGATCCCACAGGTGTGGAACTTGGTCTTGGTCTTATAGCAATTCAGGGCTACCCTATGCCTAAAGGCTTTATTTAGGTAGGGCAAGATAGACTTTCTTTGCAGAAGCTGCTTTCTCTTTTCCTTTCCTTTCCTCTGAAGAACAGCTGCAGGACTTGGGTTTGGCTAGCTAAAGAAAAGAAGAAGTAGGGGAGACATGATAGCAGTGTCCCAGTATTTGAGGGGCTGCCACAAAGAAGAGGGAGTCACGTTATTCTCCAAAGCACCAGAGGGCCTGGCAAGAGATAATGGATGGAAACTGATCAAAGAGAGAAGCAACTTTCCTAACAGGGCAATTAATCAGTGGAACAGCTTGCCACCAGAAGTTGTGGGTGCTTCATCACTGGAGGTTTTTAGGAAGAGACTGGACAGTCACTTGTCTGAGATGTTACAGGTTCTCCTGCTTGAGCAAGGGGTTGGACTAGAAGACCTCCAAGGTCCCTTCCAGATTCTATTCTATTCTATTCTATTCTATTCTTCTGTTCTGTTCTGCTCTATTCTATTCTATTCTATTCTATTCTTCTATTTTTCTATTCTATTCTTCTATTCTATTCTATTCTATTTTTCTTTTCTATTCTATTCTATTCTATTCTTCTATTCTATTCTATCTTATTCTGTTCTATTCTATTCTATTCTATTCTATTCTTCTATTCTATTCTTATTCTATTCTATTCCTAATTTAATTCTATTCCTATTTTAATTCTATTCTATCCTATCCTATTTTATTCTATTCTATTTTTTCCTCCTAGTCCCTCCTCCTCTCCTCTCCTCCCTTTCCCTTTTTTCCTTTCTCTTCTCTTTTTTTCTTTTCATACTTGCATTTCAACCAGGCAGTATAATTTCAACAGCTCCTCTCAAAAGTCTTTCAAAAGCTGGGCAAGCATTGATAGCAAACTCAGCATCTGAAGCCAGCAGCCTAGTTATTCAAAGCCAATTGGATGCAGCAAAGAAAAAGTGTGTATGTCTCTGTGTGTGTGTGAGTGTGTGTGTGTGTTTGTGTAGAGGAGCTTTTTTTTCCTCGCCCCCCCCCCCAAAGGTAGCACTTTAAAGAGCTCATGGAATTGCAGAACCAATTTTAACGGTGGGAAACCAGATTTTACTCCTCTGCCAAACTATTCCAAGCACAGCTGGTTGTTTTATTCCCTCTACCAACCCTACCCCCCCCCCCTCATACACACACACACACTCAAACACACACTCAAAACAACAGGCTTTAGCACAGCAGTGGCTTTTTTTTTTTTTTTTAAACAGGATTTGGAGAAAGCAGAAGAGCAGAGCAAAATTCGCAAGTTATCAGATAGGAAGTTATGAGGCGCCCTCCTCTGGCTACTTTGAAACATTGGAGACGAATCAACTTTCTTTTACAACTTGGTCTATCCTGGTTTATCACGCCCTCCCCCCCCCCCGTTTTTTGTTTTTTCAAACAACAACAATAAAAAAGGCTAGCTTGCTGAGAGTGGTTTGCTTGGACACCAGGAGAGATACAGCAGCCTAGAGGCTGAAGACGGTACGTAGACCCAAAGGGGAGAAAGAGAGAGAGATTTGAAATGTCTTGAAAATCCTAACACGGCCCTGATCCTCTGGCTTGATCTACTTAGATGTATCTGAGGGGTCCCAGGTGCTCTCTGAGCTTGCTTGTTTTCTTGCAGACGTTTCATTGCCCTAACTAGGTAACATCATCAGTACTAGAAGGGATTGAATTTAGGAGGGAGGGAGGGAGGGAGGGAGGAAGGAGGGAAGGAGGGAGGGAGGAAGGAAGGAAGGAAGGAAGGAAGGACGGACTATGGGCTTGCTTGCTTTCTTGCAGATGTTTCATTACCCTAACTAGGTAACATCATCAGTGCTAGAAGGGATTGAATTTAGGAGGGAGGGAGGGAGGGAGGGAGGGAAGGAAGGAAGGAAGGAAGGAAGGAAGGAAGGAGGGAGGGAGGGAGGGAGGAAGGAAGGATGGATGGACTATGGACTTGCTTGTTTTCTTGCAGACGTTTCATTACCCTAACTAGGTAACATCATCAGTGCTAGAAGGGATTGAATTTATGGAGGAAGGAAGGACTATAGGTGTTCTCTGAGCTTGCTTAATAATAATAATAACAACAATAATAATAACAACAATAATAATGTAGGAAGGGACCTTGGAGGTCATCTAGTCCAACACTCCGCTCAGGCAGGAAACCCTATACCATTTCAGACAAATGGCTGTCCAGTCTCATGGGGATGCTGCAAAGGTCATAACTGAAAAGCGGTCATCGGTCACATCTTTCAGTCACGATGTAACTTTTAACGGTCGCTAAAAGAACTTACTTGTAATTGTCGGTGATCCCCATCAGCATTTTTTAATATGACCTTAATCACCCCCTTAGGAGCTGCGTTTGCCTTGGGAGAAGAACATAAGATTTGATTATTATTTTTTTTACCCTGGTGGACCCCCCTCCGAACAAACTGACTTTTAACCAAGCCATGGAAACATTTTAATTACAGCCGTGGACATGTAGAAATAAATATTACATTCATTCAGTTTACAGTGAATACTAGGCCAGTCTTGTCAAAAGCAAAAGAAAAAATAAAGTCGGTCTGCGTTACAAGGTGTCAAGATCCATGGAGGCCATCCCAAAGAAAGAAGAGAAGTAAAACAGACGGGTGTTTGGGGTGGGAGGAAGCCAAAACCCAAACAGGGCACAAATAAAATGCAATGAGGCATTTAAGTATCCCTAATGATGATTGACAGAGCAGGTTCCCCCTTCCCAAACCGGCTGGAAAGCTTTCAGACGCTTCATTCACACGAGTTTAATCTGGCGACTGACTGAACCAATTTTTCTGCGTTTGTTTGTACAACGCAGCCAGCTGTAAATTAACCCCATGGGCTGAGTGAATATGCTGAACTACGCACGGAGACAGCTAATCAAGGTTTAGCTGAACCAGTGGAATGGCTGTCACACAGATTTGACCAGATCTGGTTCGTTGGGTTATACAAACCCAGCCAACCAAGTCCATTGAACTAACACTGACTTCTGTTTCCAGTGAAGGAGGACCAGAACGAAAAGCTGGAATATCAACCGGTCGTAAGTCGAGGACTACTCAACTGGCGCAGCACCATTTGCAGAATGGGACTTTTGGCGGGCTCAGCAGGGCAGAGACAGCCTGGACAATTCCTATTGGCTTTTGAAAGCCAATAGAATTAGACTCTATTCAAGAGAGTCTATTCTATTGGCTTTCAAAAGCCAACAGAATAAAAGGGAGTAGCACAGCTAAGGAAAAGGGGGGGGGAAATGGCGGACTGCGTTGTTTGGCGACCCCTGTGAAATGGTCGTTAGACCCCAAATGGGGTCCTGACCCACAGGTTGAGAACCACTGCCTTAGAATGAACTAATTTCAAGCTTATTGTTCTCCAAGCCAAGAGAAGACCTTCCAGACTCCAGATCAGCTCTGTCTTCTCAAAAAGAACATTGGTTCGCTTTCAAGATAGTGGGAAAAAGAAAACCTTCAGAGATAGGCACGGATGTTGGTTAGACCAGAGGTCCTCAACTTTTGGGGCACCAGGGACTGGTTAAGTTTTTTTTCCCGCGGATGAAGGATGTGTGGTTTTGTCTGCTGCCTGCATCCCACAGATGGGGCTTTGCTTGTTTGTGCGGACCGGTTGCTGGCGTGCTGTGGCCTGGTACCATCCACGGACTGGGGTTGGGGACCCCAGGGTTAGACAACGCTCAACACCAAGTGGTGCTGATTTGCTACAAGGCTGAACCAATCAGGGTTTGCTGTTCTGTCTACCCATTGGTGGTTAGGCTGAAGAAAGCAATGTTGTGGTGCCCTACCCCTTTTCTATGTGCATTGTGACATCACGCACAGGACACAAGGGGGAATGAATGCATTGTCATTGGTTAAAATCAGCCAAAGCTCATGGCTGCATCTAGAATTCCCGTGCCAAAGCTTTCTGCTCCAAGTGGCAAGACCCTTTCAGTGGCTTATGTTAGGTTTGGACCAAAACTCTTGGAATACCTGTAAAATAAGTCTCATCTCCCCCAAATGACTTGCAGAAAGACTATGTTGAGGAAAGGAAGAGAGATGAGAAGGAGAACTGAATTTCCACATGGGAACCTTCAAAAAAAAAATGCAGCTAAATCCAAAAGTGACCCCAGTTTCCTTCTGCTGCACAAGATGTCATCCCCAATTCTCTCCAACTCAAGGGACGGTAAGTCAAGCATGAAGACTCCCTCAAGCTCTCCTTAGACCTCAAGACTTTTCAAAGAGATCTGAAGGGTGGGTGGCCTTTTATCTCCACTATCCACTTTGATTTGTCTCTCTCTCTAAAAAACAATACTTTTGGTTACTTTCCACTTGATAACCTCTGAAAACCCAACCTTTTGATTCTTCATGACATCCTGCCCCACCTAGGCACCAACTATTCCTTGGGAGCTTCCACTTGACCATGGAAACATCTGATCTGAAGAGGATGGGTTGGGAGAAATCATCTATCGTTTATTATTTGGCAAATAATAAACATGGAATGAACTTTTATGAAAACATCTGTGTAAATATCGTTGGCAACAACATGGAAATAATTTGTTGTTGTTTCTTTCTGGTTGGGTTATTACTTCCCAGTAGAGCCTACAGGCCAAGAACATCTTGATGATGTTCTATCCAAGGACTAACCAGGTCCAACTCTGATTTGTTTCCTGCAATCCATCCAGCTTGATTAGACACTGCCGTCTAGCTGGTTTTTATCGAAGAACGTATCTGCCAGGTTATCAGAATTGATCCTATACACCATCTACTCAATTCCCACTCCAGTTCATGCATATATTTGTGTATTCACATATTCCAATGCATCTGAAGGCATCAAGGTGCTCTGAAAACCCAGAAGTGACGCTGCTACACTTTCTCTTTGAGCTTTTCCAGGTAGTTCCTGATCTGTTTTGATTCTCCCAGGTCCATATCTTGGCAAACCCATTTAATGTCATCTTCGCTGCAGTTGAGGATGGAGTTGACGGTGGGAGAGCCATCATCGGGAGGAATGGTGGTGAATGTGGTAAATTTCACCCGCTTCCTCTTGGAGGTGGGCGAATGCAATGGGTGCTCCTGCTTCAGGTCCCTAATTTGCTTGTCCCCCCATTGAACTTTTGGACTGCTTTGACTCGGGAGCTTTTTGGGCGTGCCAACGAGGAGTTGATGGCCCGCATCAAAGCCTATCCCTTGGTCTATGTTCGTGATGCACTCATCGGGTGGAGGCGAGACATCTGCTGGGTTGTCCAGCAGCTCCATTTCATTCCCAAGCCACACCCAGTCATGAGAATGGTTCATGGAGGTCTGCTCTTCCATGGGAAGCTGCTTGTGACGGTACTTCAACGTGAAGGTGGCACAGTTGATCAGGAAGACCAGAATGGCAAGGCAGAAGACTCCTAACAGGGCATACATCCCAGTCTCCAGGTCACTGAGACCTCTCGGTGTCTGAACCAGGTCACTGTCCTCCACACCACTATTGCTTTGGGGAAGGTCGATCTGAGCCGGGAAGTTGGTAAAGTCAATGGGGATGTTCTGGAGTAGACCATCATCTGAAAGTTTATCTCCTTCAGGGATACTTTTGAAGACTTTGCTTTTGATTGTCGACTTGGCTGTCCCGCCCGTCTTCTTCTTGAGGCCTTCTTCTCGTTCAGCAGAAGAACTCCTATAATATTGTCCTTCCTGGCTATGGTGCTCTTGGTCAAACTCCTTCTGCCTCCGGTCACTGGCATGGTTTTCAATTTCCTCAGCACTGTAATCCCCAAGGCCGTGGGAGTTGGCGTCGTTCTGGCCAAACTTGACTTTGATGCTTCCGTTGCCAACTGCTAGGATACTCTTCCTTTTGGATTTCTGGCAAGACTCAGAGATCATCATATCTACTCTGACCAGTAGGCCTTCCCCTTCTCCTTCTGCTACCACCACTGGCCACTGGGCAGCAGAGCTCTGATGGGCCGAAACAACCGATTCATCAAGTGAGGAGGCCGAGAGAGAGAAATCGCTGGGATCGTAGATGTCCAGTGGGGTCACAGCACCATCGCTGAATTGAATCCAGGAGCTCACCATGGCCTCCTAGCAGAAAACAAAAGGAAATAGTTGAACATCATAAGTAGAACATCTCATTAGTTTTCATGGACTAGAAGGACAAGAAGCAATGGATGGAAACTAACCAAGGAGAAACTAAGGAGAAACTCCCTGACAATGAGAACAATTAATCAGTGGAACAACATGCCTCCAGAAGCTGTGAATGCTCCATCACTGGAGGCTTTTAAGAAGAGATTGGAACAAACATTTGTCTGAAATGGTATAGGGTTTCCTGCCTGAGCAGGGGTTGGACTAGATGACCTCCAAGGTCCTTTGAAAATGGGTCACTTGATGAGATCAAAGAGCTTAAGGAACTCTGAACTAGATGATGGTGTGATCCAGTTGGGTTCCTATGAAAGAAAGTTCAATCCTGATCCCATAAGATCAATGAATTCTAGACACGGCTGTAAGCTTTTCTTGAACTCCACTTTTCCTCAGATTGGTTCATCAACATTCATTCTGGAATCAAATTAGTCCCAGTGGTGAACCCTCTATGAAGGCAAGCTGTTCCACTCATTAATTGTCCTCACTTGTTAGGAAATTTCTCCTTAATTCCAGGTTTTGGAATTATTACTATTATTAATAAATTGGACCATAAGAAAGGCTGAGCGCCAAAGAATGGAGGCCTTTGAACTGTGGTGCTGGAGAAGACTCCTATGAGTTCCCTGGACTGCAAGGCAATCAAACCGGTCAGTCCTGGAAGAGATCAACCCTGACTGCTCTTTAGAAGGCCAGATCCTGAGGTTGAAACTCAAGTATTGGCCACCTAATGAGAAGGAAGGTCTCCCTGGAGAAGAGCCTGATGCTGGGAAAGATGGAGGGCAAGAGAAGAAGGGGGCGCTGGAGAATGAGGTGGCTGGATGGAGTCCCTGAAGCAGTAGGCATGAGGTTTAGGGGACTCCAGAAGATGGTGGAGGACAGGAAGGCCTGGAGGAACATTGTCCATGGGGTCGCGATGGATCGGACACGACTTCGCGACTAACAACCACAAATTAATAAATAATTATTACAGTTGAGTCCCAATGACTATTGGGATTCAACTGCTCCTTAACCTCATCACTAAACAGACACTTGGCAAGTCAAGGACTTTCCTGGGTATGTTTTCCAAGTTGCTATCTGCCACTCTTATTTTCTCAAGCCATTATTCCGTACTAGCTTTGAGGCCAGCAACTTTTCAAGGAGATTGCAGTCTTCTGACACAAATCAGCTTTAATGGGAAGGAGAGAGAAAAGTGGCTTTTATAGGGCTGGAATGCTTAATCAATAGGTCCGATCGATAAATCTGATACTTTTAAGCAATGCAGACGGGAGCTGTTTAGTTTAATGGTCCTCAAAGATTATTATACTTTCCAGGTAGGAAACAGCCAGGAAAGAAAAAAAAAGGGGGGGGGAGAAATCTCTTCTGTCCCTGGACACAAGCATCATTTAAACATGAGAGTGGTCTTTCCTTCTTCTTCAGAAGAATTGGTACAAATGTATACCCATTTAGTTTAAAAGGTTTTACCACTGCCATGGGAAGGACATGCCTGGACCTCAGTGGGATATTTGTGAAGAAATAAGCTTTTAGATGGAGCCAGAAGATAACAAGACTGGATGACTTTCCCAATCCGAGGACCAATTTAATTTCCCCATCCTTCAGTCTTCACCGTATCTCTTGGACAATAAGGAAACATGGGTTAAAGATGAAGTAGTATGCCAAGTGTCAACGCTACTAACAACAGGTGTTCTTGCTTTGATAACAGATGGAAACGTAGCCATCTTTTCTCTTTTGCTTTTGGAGTTAGTTGATGCTGGGAGGGGGGATGTGGATGAGAGTCCAGTTAGTCATAACAACAAAAACTCAGCTGTGGGAATCAAGGTTATTGCACCCAGAGTTGATAAAGATTTGGTGGGTTGGAGAGCTGGGGAGAAAACCCATCTTCAAGCTAATTGGGGAATGTGATTTATGACTGTTAATTGGAGGAGGGAATTTTGCTTTGCTACTTTGTGCCCAGGGGAGGGGAATTCAGTTTTTGGTTTTAACTATATTGTGCCAATACTTTGTTTCTCGAATAAAAGATTCTTTAAGGTAAACAATGCCTCGAAGTTCTTTTGAAGAGTTTCATCTGACAGAAACATGACACCAAGATTCTGGAGACACAGGGCTCAGCATATGACTCACGAAAGCCCCAATACCTGTTTGTGAATGTGGAGCAATTCTTGAGCTATAGTGGTAGCCATGAAAGCTTGACGGCTAGCTGTGCTGGGTTGAAGAACAAGGGATAACCCAGCTACTAGTTGGACTCCAATATTGGTGATGGTCACTTTGTCGTCCAACACCGTCACAGTCTTCTCGGCCAAGATGGAGTCAGATAGTGGAGAAAGGACCTTTGGAAGTCAATAGAGAGATGCTCTTAGGAATATATCAAAGTTACACTGTCATTTTTTTTCCCTCAAATACCTTTAGAGAATGGAAGATCAAGGCAGGAATGTTCTCCTACCAATGTGATAGACTGACCTGGACCATTGTCATGCCAACTTCCTGCCCAACCAGAACCTTGCCTCCTTGTAACTGGGCCACATGAGGTTTCTCAAGCTTCATGAAGTCCGTCACCAAATCTGTTATGTCAACCTGCCAGTCGGAGCCCAGCAAATAGGACAGCTGCCCTGATGGGCTGGCATCTTCAGCCACAAACTGGGTGAGGACTCGCACCATGGCGTGCTGGTACTGGAGGGTGCAACCTCTTCCTTTCCGCTCATCTCCATCTTCATCATCACTCTCCCGTGTCAATCTGAAAAATTAGCATTTTGAGATTGCCTTCACGCCCAACGAGCTGAATAGACACATCACACTTCAAAGATGCCATGGCTTCTTCCACAAAGAAGATGCTCTTAAAAGGAGATTCACCATGGTCAACTGCTGTTTGGAGAAGACAATTCATCGTTGGTTCATGGACCAAACTCCTCCAACAAAGGCTTCTTCTAGGGAAGAATTTGTAAAAGCTTGAACCAATTAAATATGTTTGTTCACTTCTGAAATATAATTGTCTTCACCCCAATAATTATATAAACTACATTAAGAAGAGATAGATAGAAATATAGAGATAGAGATGTCAGAGAGAAAGCTAGAGAGAGAGATGATACAGACATATCTCTCTCTTTGTGTGTGTGTGTGTGTGTGTGTGTGTGTGTGTGTGTGTGTTTTCTGAGGTTTTCGCGGGTATTTGTATGTAGGTCTTTGGTTGTTCGGGTTTTCTCTCGCGTAAAATTGGAAGTATCTTGGCGACGTTTCGACGAAGTCCCATTCGTCATCTTCAGGCTGGTATTTTCGGCTTCGTGCTTCTAGGAGACACTATTAGACCCGAATAACCAAAGACCTACATACAAACACCCGCGAAAACCTGTTTGTCTGTTTGTCTCAGATAGAGATCTATAGAAATAAAGATAGAGAGGAAGCTGATAGAGATCTATCTATCTATCTATCTATCTATCTATCTATCTATCTATCTATCACCTCTCTCTTTCTTATCTCTCTATCTATCTTCTGTCATCTATCATCTATCTATCTACCATCTATCTACTACCATCTATCATCTATCTACCGTCTACTATTTATCTTTCAGAAAGCCCCTTGATTGAGTGGCAGATTGATGCTGATTTTTCCCGAATCCAATCCAACATGGACCACTGCACCATGCCCTCTGGAACTGGGGAAAGACTGAACTGGATCACCCTAGGAAATATGAGATCCCTTTCCCAGTCCCTTTATAAATTCATCTTCCTTATCTACAGAAAGAAGGGAAAGAAACAGAACAGGGGATTGAAAAAGAAGGCGCAACAGAAACAGAAGGACTCGGAGTCCTTTGAACGTAGACAGAGGCTACAAATCTTGAGCCAAGCAACCAAAACCCACCTCTGGTTGGAAACAACGGGGACTCTCCAGCCTTTGACCTGATTCAGCTCCGTGTCCGACACGTCAATCTGAAGAGGCAGGCGTGGGACCCAAATGGCCAGCCGCAAGGGGGCACTGAGATACTGGTACGTGAAGTTCACCACAGCGTTCACCTTTCCTTTCATCTCTTTGCCGTTGACAAAAACGTAGTCGCATCGGTCAGACACCTAAGGAAAAGAATGAAAACAGGAGGAGGTCAAGAAGGAATCAGAGGACGTACTCGCGTGGGTCTGGCATGGATGGGAGGAGATCTTCGGGGCACATCTGGAATTTTGAGAGCCAGGGGCGGGCCTTTGGACAAAATGATGGCCCTGATCAGACCACACATATTTAGCTTTTCAGCCCTGGCTCCATTTAGTAAGGCTTTGGTGATGCTCAAATGATTTCACTGGAAATATACCTGACACAAGGTGCGTGATTAACCAATTGCAAGGTTTTCTGCATCATTTATGACACTTTTAAGAATGTTATGGTGACAATGTCATTACAGAGCCCCTTTGTCAACCATCTCTCTCTCTCTCTCTCTCTCTCTCTCTCTCTCATCTCTCTCCCTGTCTCTTCTATCTATCTATCTATCTATCTATCTATCTATCTATCTATCTATCTATCTATCTATCTATCTATCTATCTATCTATCTATCTATATCATTTATCCAACTATCCAGCTATCATTATCTATCTACCATCCCTGTATCATCTCTCTATCATCTGTCTGTCTGTCTGTCTGTCTACCTACCTTTCATCTATCCAACTATCCGGCTATCATCTATCTATCTACCATCCCTGTATCCTCTCTATCGTCTGTCTGTCTGTCTGTCTGTCTGTCTGTCTGTCTGTCTATCTATCTATCTATCTATCTATCTATCTATCTATCTATCTATCTATCAGCTATCCAGCTATCATCTATCTACCTTCCCTGTATCATCCCTCTCTCTGTCTCTCTATCATCTGCCTATTTATCCATCCATTATCTGTCTCTGCCACCCAGCTTGTCCCCAGCATGTTAACAGAAGAGAAAACTCAGTGGTCTGTAAAATTCAACACTGATTAAAGAAGCGATTACGGATATCTCTCTGAAATTGGCTATGCTAATGTGTGCTTCCATTCTGGGACAATATTTACATGCTAAATAATAAATCCAGTTCAACGCTGGCGGCGAGAAGGCGGGAGGCTGCCCTGAGGTTGAATGAAAAGAAAAGTTCAGCAGCACAAAACCAACCATAAAAAAGAGATAATGGTCCATCACAGGAGGAATTATTATTTTTGCTGGGTGTTCTTTGTAAAGTCCTAGGGATTTGTAATATCTCAAGGGAGAAGAAAAAAAGTACTGCTGTTTTGGAAAATAATAATAAGGATCACTATTAATCACTGCTTGGAGCTGCAATAAGCCAATCCATTAAGACATTCTAGGTTCTTGGGAAGAACTTGGTATGAATGAATGCCAATATTTGCTAAAGAACTGGCAACTGGATTTGGAGTCCTTCCCAAGGACCTGGAATAGGCAGATGCTGTTTGCAAAGATAGTACCAACAGTAAAAGGTGCCTTGGGTATAATTGCAAAACATCTGAAGCACCACTTGAACACCACCGGCATCGACAAACAGCATCAGTCAATTGCAAAAGGTAGATTGACTTGGAATAGCTTACATCTTGCAACAACACCTTCAACACCCTCAAAGGACAACATCTGCGTATGGGAAGGACTTGATAGGTAGACAAAAATGCCAAAGCCAATCTAAACATCTGGCTGACCGTGCAATCCATCATAATCTCAGGGGCTGCCATAAAGAAGAGGGAATCAAGCTATTTTCCAAAGCGCCTGAAGGCAGGACAAGAAGCAACGGGTGGAAACTCATCAAGGAGAGAAGCAACCTAGAACTAAGGAGAAACTTCCTGACAGTGAGAACAATTAATCAGTGGAACAACCTGCCTCCAGAAGTGGTGAATGCTCCACCACTGGAAGTTTTTAAGAAGAGACTGGACAGCCATTTGTCCGAAATGGTATAGGGTTTCCTGCCTGAGCAGGGGGTTGGACTAGATGACCTCCAAGGTCCCTTCCAACTTTATTATTATTATTATTATTATTATTATTATTATTATTATTATTACTACTACTACTACTATTATTATTATTATTATTATTATTATTATTATTATTATTATTATTATTATTATTACTGAGTTCTGGTGTCCCAAGGGTGCTTTTTCAAAAAGCAACTGGGCTTTATTTTTCCCTGAAGACGTTTCGTTTCTCATCCAAGAAGCTTCTTCGGTTCTGACGGAATGACGGAGGAGGTTTATCTGTCCAAGTATCTTCAATGACTCTCAGAAAGAGTGCTAACGACCAGATGACTGCAAGGAATATAAATCCTTCCAACGTCCACCATTCAGAACTGAAGAAGCTTCTTGGATGAAAAGCGAAATGTCTTCAAGGAAAACCAAAGAAAGTCCAGTTGCCTTTTGAAAAAAACAAACAAACTTTGAGACAACCATAACCTGGAAGACTGAGAATCACCATAGATGTTTAGACTTCTTGATGAACAGAATAGAATAGAATAGAATAGAATAGAATAGAATAGAATAGAATAGAATAGAATAGAATAGAATAGAGGATGGGATGGGATGGGATAGGATGGGATGGGATGGGATAGAATAGAGTAGAGTAGAGTAGAGTAGAGTAGAGTAGAGTAGAGTAGAGTAGAGTAGAGTAGAGTAGAGTAGAAAATAGAATACAGAATAGAATACAGTATAGTATAGTATAGTATAGTATAGAGAATGGGATGAGATGGGACGGGGTAGAATAGAATAGAATAGAATAGAATAGAATAGAATAGAATAGAATAGAATAGAATAGAATAGAATAGAATAGAGGTGGAAGGGACTAGCCCCTTGCTTAAGCAGGAGAACCTACACAATCTCAGACAGCTGATTGTCTGAGATTGTCTAGAAGATTGTTGCTGGGTAAGTTAGTATAAAATTGAGATGGAATAAACTTCCCTTATATCACTAAACCAAGTTGATGGGAGGTATTGATCAAGTACGAAGTGCAAAGAATAAAGCATTAAAATGGGCTTGTTCCTAACTATTCACCTTTTCTCATAATTTAGCACTCGTTGGCAAGGAGTGAATAAACCCCAGAAGGATGTTGTAAGTCTGATAACTCAGTTCCTTTTCATTGTAGCATCTAACACCTCCTGGTGTCTGTGCTTCATTAAACAATATCCTATCTATAAATCCCCAGGCTTTAAAGAATGCAATAAGAGATTTTATTTTGGGGAACAAGCGGCCTTGGTCCATGAACTCATGAAAACTTCCTGCTACCCCGGATAGAGGGAATAAAATATTGCTCCCAGACCCCAGATCCAACATCTGTCTCTTCTTTATCAAACTGCTTTCATCACAAGAAAAAGGGACAGCATACAAATAAAGGCGGAATAAAGAAAATTAAGGTCAAAACAATTCTTTTTGTCACAGCCAGTTCGCATTGTCGACATGTCACCATGCCTAGTTTGGAGCTGATGATGGTTTGAGGCACCGTGCCTTGTAACTTAGTCTTGTTCAGCGGTAAGAAAAGGAGTGAGAAAGAAAGTTAAAAGTAAGAGACGGCTCACAAGATCATGCGTGATCTTAGAAAGATGCCTGAAGCTCACACAGATCCTGCATTCCTGCCAGGACTCACGCAAGATCTCATCTGTTAACCCAGGAATTTAACAAGATTTGGAGATCATGGAAGATTTTGCCCATTGGAAGTCTCTTACAAGTTAGGGATTATGGACCATTTGCCCACTGGGAAATCTCGTAAGAGTTGGGGGTTATAGGATGTTTGCCCACTGGGACATCTCATAAGAGTTGGGGATTATGGGATGTTTGCTCACTGAGAAATCTGATAAAAGAGTCAGGGATCACAGGATAAAGAGTCAGGATCATAATTTGTTGAGGATCATGGGATATTTGCACATTGAAAAAATCTCATGAGAGTTGGGGGTGATGGGATATTTGGTTGACTTCTAAGACAATGGAAAGCAGGATGGATGCAGCTTGTTACGGATCTCCATCATGGCTAAGCAGGAATTTCAACCTGAACCTCTACAATCCTAGTCCAACATTCAAAACATCTACTGTACATCTGGTCCTCCAAACTTCAAGTTTAGCAACTGCTGAATTTGACGGTCAGGTGGAAACTACCAGAGATATACACATATTTTATCTCAGCATCAGTGTTAGGGGAGATACTAAAAACTATGGATTTTTACTAACTTCCTCAGGTTTATTAGCATTCCTTACCCTTTAAAGAGGCATGCAGGAAAAGGAGAGAAAGAGAGAGACATTTGTGTCTTTAAAATCCTAACACGGCCCTGATCCTCTGGGTTGATCTACTCAGATGTATCTGAGGGGGCCTTGGTGCTCTCTGAGCTTCCTTGTTTTCTTGCAGACATTTCATGACCCAACTAGGGAACATCATCAGTACTAGAAGGGAATGAGCTTTATGGAAAAGAGGAGGAGGAGGAGGAGGAGGAGGAGGAGAATGACTCTGGCGTTCTTGGTCCTCTCTGAGGTTGTTTTCCCGCAGATGTTTCATGACCCAACTAGGTAACATCATCAATGCGAGGAGGAAGAGGAAGAAGAAGAAGAAGGGAGGAAGAGGAAGAGAAGGAGGAAGATGAACAGAGGAAGAGGAGGAGGAGAAGGACTGTGAGGTCCTTGGTGCTCTCTGAGCTTGGTGGTTTTCTTGCAGACATTTCATTACCCAAACTAGGTGACATCATCAGTGCAAGGAGAGAGTGGGATTTGTGGGAAGGAGGAGAAGGAGAAGGAGGAGGAGAAGAAGAGGAAGAACAAAAGGAGAAGGAGGAGGAGGACGACGACTGTAGGGTCCTTGGTGCTCTCTGAGCTTGGTGGTTTTATTGCAGACATTTCATTAGTCTAGCACTGACAATGTTCCCTAGTTGGGTCATGAAATGTCTGCAAGAAAACCACCAAGCTCAAAGAGCACCAAGGACCCTCCATTTCAACCCTGAGCTGCAGATATTCTCCTTTATTATATGTATCTTCTCCGTTGGCTTCCTTGCTGCCAATCTTAGCACATGCTCAACTCACTTGCACTTGAACAGACACAGAAATTAATAGAAGGAATTTGACTGCCAAAACAAGGCTTGTTTCAAATCTGAGCAATCTGTTCCAGAGAGGGAAGCGATTTCATTTTCCCCTCAAGTTTTGCAAAATAAAAATAGCTGGCTCCTTTTCTAAGTTTCTAGGAGGGGAAGAAATTCCCAAGGTCCAGAACGGAACTCTCATTATTCATAGACACCAAAAAAGCATCTTAGCGGAATCTCGCTGAGCCAGCAAAAATGTGGGCTATTCTTTATGTTTTAGTGCCACTGTAAATATCTTCTGGTCCACTTTTTAAAAGGTTAGACCCGTCCTTGGGAGATTGAGCACTTTTATAACTGCAGGGTGGAGTATAAATTCAGAATCAGAGAAGGCGAGCGCGTTTGATAACCCAAACCAGGAGAGAGATAGGAAAAGAATTGGCTGAACATCCTGGAACATCAGTTACACTTCAAGTGTGTTACTTATATTGTTATGGATGGAGAATTACCAGCTTGTCAACGATATATATGTTTTATGTACCAGCCTTTGTTGGAAGGGTATACCAAGGGATATAGCAAGAGTGGATGTACGAAATATTAAATCTCACTCTTCCAGAATTGGGTATGTCTAGTTTAATGAAGAGAAGGACGAGGGGGGACAGAATAGCAGTGTTCCAATATCTCAGGGGCTGCCACAAAGAAGAGAGAGTCAAGCTATTCTCCCAAAACACCAGAAGGCAGGACATGAAGCAACAGGTGGAAACTAACCAAGGAGAGAAGCAACCTAGAACTAAGGAGAAACTTCCTGACCGTTAGAACAATTAACCAGCCAAATGACTGTCCAGTCTCTTCTTAAAAGCTTCCAGTGTTGGAGCATTCACCACTTCTGGAGGCAGGTTGTTCCACTGATTAATTGTTCTCACTGTCAGGAAATTTCTCCTTAGTTCTAGGTTGCTTCTCTCCTTGATGAGTTTCCATCCATTGCTTCTTGTCCTGCCTTCGGGTGCCTTGGAGAATAGCTTGACTCCCTCTTCTTTGGGGCAGCCCTTGAGATATTGGAACACTGCTATCATGTCTCCCCTCGTCCTTCTCTTCATTAAACTAGACATACCCAATTCCAGCAGCCATTCCTTATATGCCTTAGCCTCCAGTCCCCTAATCATCTTTGTTGCTCTTCTCTGCACTCTTTCTGGGGTTCATTTCATGGAAATATTTCTACTTGTCGAAGACGGAGTGCACAGTATTTCAAGACACAACAGGAAAATAGTGTAGAAACAATACAGAAGAAGAATAGGATCAAAGCAGAGCCTTTGCTTTGCTGCGAGAGTTTCTAGGTTTAATTGAAATAAGACTCTGAAGATTCTTACCCTTTATATTTGTAATGCTCAAGATTTTATGACCTAGTTCAGGGGTAGGCAACTTTGGCTCTTTTATGACTGGTGGACTTCAACTCCCAGAATTCCTGAGCCACCATGGCTCAGCTTGGAAACCTCTCCCTTTCCCCTCAGCATGGCTGGCTCAGGAATTCTGGGCGTTGAAGTCCACGAGTCATAAAAGAGCCAAGGTTGCCTACCTCTGGCCTAGGCTGCTTTATGACTCATGGACTTCAACTCCCAGAATTCCTGAGCCAGCCTGGCTCAGCTTAGAAACCTCTCCCTTTCCCCTCAGCATGGCTGGCTCAGGAATTCTGGGAGTTGACGTCCACGAGTCATAAATGAGCCAAGGTTGCCTACCCCTGACCTAGTTCACCAGAACAAAGACGGAAATTTAAGGCAGCTTGTAATCTTTGACAGACTAAGGACCATACCTGTGGCAGAGATGCTGCATCATCAGAAGGAAGTTCTGAGATTTGAGAATGACAGATCCAGTAGCCACACAATTTGGGGCTTTCTATACACATTAGGAAGATCGTGAACTAAAATATATAGATGTCAGTTCAAGAAGGTTTCATAAATATGTATCTTCAACAGAAAGCTTGAAGGGTTGGTAGACAACGGTAACCCGACAAAGCCTCAAATTGCCTTGAGCCAAAGGAAGGTTGGCTTCATTATTAATACGGAGGCATTAAAATCCAGTAGGGATTCTTTAATAGCTGGAGCTACATATATTATGTCTATGGTTTACCTCAATGGTTTTTAGATATATTTTCAAGAAGGTCTAATTACATCCAATTTCAGGTTGGGCTCTAATCTGGAATACAAATAACCTAGCTATTTTATAACATAACTCTTTAATTCACCTCAGGCATTCCTTACTCTGAACTGAAGCTCAGCGGTTCCTCCAGATCATCTCTGCATCCATATAAAGCCAACAGTGTCAACACAATTCCAAAAAAAGGGGTGTGAGAACCCAGTGTGCCATCAGGAAAGTTTTGGCTGTTTGTGTATCAAGTGGAGAAGAAAAGGCAACACCAACAAGTAAACCCTTGACCAGAAAGATGGGACAAGAATCAACAAACTCTCTTGATCCCACTAGGTCATAGTTGACCATGGAAGTGCAGAGCGGAACGACAGAGAGCCAATTCCTCAAACATATCCCCCATGGCTGATGATCATAGCACTTACTTTAACTACTTCTTCAGCAGACTTGCATTCCACCGATTCAGAGATATCCACCACCACGTTGTTTTCTTCAACAGAAATCACCTTGACGGGGACAGCAACTGTCTTCCCAGTGAGGATGGCTGTGTTCAAGATATCCGTGTCCTGGAACGCAATGGAAACCAAAGCAGATGTCAACGTAACATTGGTTGAGAGAAGTTCTCCTGAGGGTCAATGACCATTTAGTCAAAGTTCAAAGCAGGGTTGGGTCATTGTGGAAGGAAGCTTCCTCTCTTGGGTGTCAGCCAAGGGCCACTGGAAAAACTGGGCAGGATATCATTTGGTTGTCTTCATCTAAACTAGCACTAAGATGATCAGAGGCCTGGAGACTAAAACATACGAAGAACGGCTACAGGACTTGGGTTTGGCTAGTCCAAAGAAAAGAAGAAATAGGGGAGACATGATAGCAGTGTTCTAGTATTTGAGGGGCTGCCACAAGGTAGAGGGGGGTCAGGTCGATCACCAAAGCACCAGAGGGAAAGACGAGAAACAATGGACAGAAACTGATCAAAGAGAGAAGCAATCTGGAATTAAGGAGAAACTTCCTGACAGTGAGGACAATTAACCAGTGGAATAGAATTAACCCCAGAAATGGTGGGCGCTCCATCACTGGAGATTTTTAAGAAGAGACTAGACATTCACTTGTCTGAGATGGTATAGGTCCTCCTGCTTGAGCAGGGGGCTGGACTAGAAGACCTCCATGGTCTCTTCCAGTCTATTCTATTCTATTCTATTCTATTCTATTCTATTCTATTCTATTCTATTCTATTCTATTCTATTCTATTCTATTCCATTCCATTCCATTCCATCATTCTATTCTATTCTATTCTATTCTATTCTATTCTATTCTATTCTATTCTATTCTATTCCTATTCTATTCCATATTTTCTATTCTATTCTATTCTATTCTATTCTATTCTATTCTATTCTATTCTATTCTATTCTATTCTATTCTATTCCATCATTCTATTCTATTCTATTTTATTCTATTCTGTTCCATCATTATTCTATTCTATTCTATTCTATTCTATTCCATTCCATTCCATTCTATTCCATATTTTCTATTCTATTCCATTCCATTCCATTCCATTCCATTCCATCATTATTCTATTCTATTCTATTCTATTCTATTCTATTCTATTCTATTCTATTCTAGCCAACATTATCTTGACTTGGAAGAATCAGACTTGGTTAATACTTGGAGGAAGACTACGCTAAAACCCCAGTGTGGTATCAAATGAAAATGTCCAAATGATAATAGTAATCTCAGAAGAAGTATATGAAAACCACTTCCATGTTGCTCCTAAAATAATTACTGAGCGCATCAGGAGCCGAGCTGAATTGAGAATTTACATTTACATCTAAATTAAACCAATGATTAAAATAATATCCTGTCTTCAGCAGGTATCTGTAAGAATTCTCGAAAAGGGATATCATTAACTCTTGGTCAAATAAGGCAACATGTTCCCCACCCTTCCCATAAAGTTTTGCCCAACTGTTTTGCTTTTTCATTTGAAGGAAATATTTCCAAAACAGAGCAGAGAGATAGAAATAAATGATCCATAGATTGGCATCAAACCATCTGAAAAAAAAAACCAGAGGCTGCCATTTAAATGCTAAACACATCAATTCCAAAACATTTGTACAGTTTAACTTTGCTCCTGTTCCGTAACATTTAGAGGACATTTACGATCTCTCTGTCATCATAGATTAAGAAATGCGTATGAGAAATGCAGGGATGGAAAACGCGGCCAGATTTTTCTTCCTTTTTCCAAATCAAACCAAATGGACCAACCGTTGAATAAATGGCAGGTTGGGGTGAGATCTGTAGGTTTCTAATTTCAGTTGCTGCCCTAACTTGGAGAAGGAAAGAAAAAAAAAATTCATCCTAATTATCAGGCTTTTCATGAGCTCTGAGCTAAATAAGAAATAAATTGATTTTTTTTGTGTAGGTTGTTTAATCTTCGCTATCCTTCCCACATTTTATCGCTCTTCATGAGAACATCAAAGACCCCTGGAAAGACCAGACAACACCTAACTCTAGCAAGTGACTAGATTTGAGGGCGATAGTTATATAAAATTAAAAACAGAAATGGTTAAGGAGAGGCTGTTTCTGTCCGATGGCTAGCTTAAAACAAAACCCAAAAAATTGCCTACAGTTTCCAATAGTTCATCTGCAATCTTCTTCTTCTTGTGCCCTATCCGTTATCGGACGTTGGCAATCATGTTGGCGATCCTGTTTTTATCAGCAGCTGCACGGAAAAGTGCTGCTGAGTTTTGTCCAAACCAGTCCCTTAGATTTTGAAGGCACGATGTTCTTCTTCTGCCTGGACCTCGTTTGCCTTCCATCTTTCCCTGGAGGATTAGATGGAGCATGCCGTATTTTGCTAGGTGTCGCATCATCTGCAATACCCACTTCAAACCCAAGAATATTTTGAGGCAGAAGCTTGTCCACCCCAAGGATAAAAACCCCGACATGCACTAAGCAACGTGGTATATGCAGTACAATGCATTGAGACATGTGCAGATCTGTATATTGGGGAAACAAGACCACCACTTCATAAACACATGGCACAACATAGGAGAACAAACCCATCAGGACAAGATTCAGTAGTCTATCTGCATTTAAAAGACAAAAGCCACTTTTTCGAAGGCAGCAAAGTCCACATTTTCCACAGAGAGGACCTCTGGTTTGAAAGAGGAGTCAAAGAGGCCATCTAGGTCAAAACTGAACAGCCCTCTCTCAACAGAGGGGGAGGGATACGACACCATCTTTCTCCAGTCTACAACATGGTCCTTTCAGCAGTTCCAAGAAGGCTCCACACTCATTTGCACCACTCAGGTGGCCTTGAGGACACAGACACACCTCCAAGTGGCCTCAACGACTCTCTAAAACAGATATGTCAAACTTGTGATGTCATGTGACGTCGTGCAACATATCGGAGCTTTTTCCCCATTGCCAGCAAAGGGGTGGATGTGGTTTTCTTGTGATGCGTCCGGCACGTGGGCCGACAGTTTGACACCCCTGCTCTAAAAGAATGCAAATGAAATCCACCCCAAATAAACTTTCTTTTTTTAATAAAAAAATTATTGGTTTTTTTTTCATAAACATATGTTAATTTTTCCAATCAACAAGTTGTCTGGAGTTTGCTATGCTAATACATGCTCAATTCCTAATCCTTCATTCTTTCCTCTAGCCAACAATAAAATAAGTCCCAAATTTGATAATAGTCTGCTTTATCTTTCAACCTCATAGTTAATCTGTCCATCTCTGCACATTCCAATATTTTCCTGATTATTTCTTCTTTTGATGGCAATCCTTCATTCTTCCAGTATTGTGCAAAAATTATTCTCGCTACTGTGGTGATGTGTAAGATTCAATATAATTTCTGCTTATTAGTCTTTTCAGGCATAATACCTAGTAAAAAAAGCTCAGGTTTAAAATCCACTTGTTCACCCAATATTTTTTCTAACCATATATGTATCTTTCTCCAATAGGCCTTAGCCTTACCACATGTCTACCAAATGTGATAGTACGGGCCTCTATTGTGTTTACATTTCCAACATCTACCTGACATATTTCTAAACATTTTTGCTAATCTTGCTGGTGGCAGGTGCCATCTATAAAGCATTCTATACAGATTTTCTTTGTATGAAGTTGACATGGTTAGTTTGCAGTTTCTCTCCCGTCACATTTGCCCTTTTTCTAATTCTACATTATAGCCAAAGTTTTTCGCCCATCTTATCACTGTCTTTCATTCACGCCATTCCAATCTACAATTTCTTATAGAATGTCTTCCCCTGCTTGCAAATAGGCCTCCACTGATGAATTCCCCAGCGCTTTTAAGGTACAAAGGTTTCGTGTAAACAGATAATTAACAAGCAAAGCCATTAAGAGGTATTTTTCTGTCTGGTTTCTGTAATGGCTTGATTTGTTCAGCGGCTCTTCCAGTACAAGCATTAACAACCAGCTCTTCTCACCCCCACACGAACATGAGCCCGTGCTGAAAAGTGATGGATGACTGGATTCTCTCCCCTGCTTCCCAAGTGTTATAGATTTCACTCGTGGAACGGAACAAAACGTAGCTGCCTTTTTCTAAGCCTCCCGACTACAAATTAGTTTTGAACCTTGCAGGCCTCATTATTATTATTTTTTCTGGTGCTTTCACTAGCTCTTCCGGGCTTCCCCTGGGTGCCCCCAGTTACACAGAAGTTGGAAAACCTTAGTCCTTCTATCACTGTTATACGATTAGGAGCAGGGAGCGTTTGTCAATGTTTTAGCCTGGAAAATAATAATAATAACAACAACTTGTTTTGTTTTTCTCTCTGTTTCGCTGCCTGCCTCTCATCCCATGGCGCACGCCGTCAAATGCAGCCCTTGCAATTTTCTTTCTGAAGCAGCTTCAGGGCTGAGAAGAATTATATGCAGCATTCTGCATATTTCTGCCAATTGATTCTGCTGGCACTCAGCATTTGGGCATCATTTATTCTTCCTTGCTACAGTGGGTTTTGTTTGGGATTTCTGCGTTCATGAACCTTGCCATCCTGGCCTATAAATCAGGATTTGTGGCTTCTGGTGATGTACAATCAACCCAATCCTCTCTGTATTTTCTAAAGTCTTAGCAAAATATGGAGACTTCGGGCATCAAAACTGGCAATCTTCTATTAAAGACTCAAATTGGATTGGAAGGAATTATCTGAGCAATGTCCTCCTTATCTCTGCAAGCCCCACTCCCTTCTAGCACTGATGGTGTTACCTAGTTGGGTCATGAAACGTCTGCAAGAACACCACTAAGCACAGAGAGCACCAAAGACCCCATAGTCCTTCACCTCCCCCTCTTCCTCCTCCTTCTCCTCCGTTCTGCAAACCCTCCTTCCTTCTAGCAATGATGGTGTTATGTAGTTGGCTCATGAAATGTCTGCAAGAAAACAACCAAGCTCAGAGAGCAGCAAGAACTCCACAGTCCTCCTCCTCCTCCTCCTCCGTCTCCTCCCTCCCTCTTATCTCTGCAAACCCCACTCGCTTCTAGCACTGATGATGTTACCTGGTTTGTGTAATGAAACGTCTGCAAGAAAGCAAGCAAGCTCAGAGAGCACCCAAGACCCCTCATTTCAATCCTGAGTCACAAATATTCTCCTTCATTGGTAAATGAAAACGGCTGAGAAGCTGTTTCTTTCTTTTAAATTCCAGGAAGAATTATTTGTGCAGAAAAAAAGCCAAAATGGTACAGTCCATGCCAACTGTGCACAATATTTCCTTCTCATTCTCTGGTAACTATGGAGAAAGTTTTTCCTATTTCTTCAGTCTCCATGACTGAGTGGTTAACTCTGGTGATCGCCAATCCTCTATATCTCCTCCTCCTCCTCCTCCTCCTCCTCCTCCTCCTCCTCCTCCTCCTCCTCCTCCTTCTTCTTCTTCTCCTTCTCCTTTTCTTCTTTCCATCTTCCTCCTTGTTCTCCTTGTCTTCTTCCCTCTCCTCCTCCTCTTCTTCTTCTTCTTCTTCTTCTTCTTCTTCTTCTTCTTCTTCTTCTTCTTCTTCTTCTTCTTCTTCTTCTTCTTCTTCTTCTTCTTTTCTTCTTTCCATCTTCCTCCTTGTTCTCCTTGTCTTCTTCCCTCTCCTCCTCCTCCTCCTCCTCCTCCTCCTCCTCCTCCTCCTCCTCCTCTTCTTCTTCTTTTCTTTCCATCTTCCTCCTCCTTGTCTTCTTCATCTTTCTCCTCTCTCCTCCTCCTCCTCCTCCTCCTCCTCCTCCTCCTCTCCTCCTCCTCCTCCTCCTCTTCTTCTTCTTCTTCTTCTTCTTCTTCTTCTTCTTCTTCTTCTTCTTCTTCTTATTCTTCTTCTTCTTCTTCTTCTTCTTCTTCTTCTTCTTCTTCTTCTTCTTCCTCTTCTTCTTCTTCTTCTTCTTCTTCTTCTTCTTCTTCTTCTTCTTTTCCTCCTCCTCCTCCTCCTCCTTTTTGAGTAATAAAGAGAAGGATAGATAGATAACAGACTACGAACTGGGCCAATTTTAAGATTAACTGCAAAGAAGATAGGCTGGAAGGGAACAGACAAAACAAGCAGTCATGATTTCTAGCTGGCACGACAGACAAGCAGGTCTCTCTCTCTCTCTTTCTGGCCAATTGCTAAACTGAAAATGATATTTCTTAGGTAGCCAAAAGGTGTAATTTCCTAGCAAGACCCTGACTTTCAAAATATGATCGTTGCCATTCTCCTCCCCCTCAGTGCCAGGAAGAAGAAAAGTTGGAATAGACTTTAACTTTTGCAGGAAAAAAGGAATAGAAATAGTCTCTCTCTCTCATTCTCTCTCTCTCTCTCTCCCCCTTCCTTCCTTCTTTTCCCCTTCCTTCCCTCATCCTCCCTTTCCTTCCTTCCTCCTTCTCTCTTTTCTTTCTTTCCCTTTTCTTTTTTCTTCCTTCCATTTCCCTCCCTCCCTCCCTCCCTCCCTCCCTCCCTCCCTTTTCCCTTCCTTCCCTCTCACCCTCCCTTTCCTTCCTTCCTTCCTTCCTTCCTTCCTTCCTTCCTTCCTTCCTTCCTTCCTCCTTCTCTCTTTCCTTTCTTCTTTCTCTTTTCTTTTTTCTTCATTCTATTTCTCTCCCTCCCTCCCTTCCTTCCTTTTCCCTTCCTTCCCTCTCATCCTCCCTTTCCTTCCTTCCTACTTCTCTTTCCTTTCTTCTTTCCCTTTTCTTTTTTCTTCCTTCCATTTCCCTCCCTCCCTCCCTCCCTCCCTTCCTTCCTTCCTTCCTTCCTTCCTTCCTTCCTTCCTTCCTTCCTTCCTTCCTTCCTTCTTCTCAGAGATGGTGGACTCTTGTACTCAACAAGAATTTCATTGTATGCTTCAATGAAGGAAGGAAGGAAGGAAGGAAGGAAGGAAGGAAGGAAGGAAGGAAGAAAGGAAGGAATAGATGTTACACAGATAGATAGACAGACCTCTAGGCAGTAAATACTCAGGAAGAAGAAATGACGGAAGATTGTAAAGCTGCTCCTGGATGAAGCACGACTTTGTAAAATCTAGTTTTACAGCACTCATAACATGAAAATGCACTCTCTCTTTTTCTCATAAAGACAATTCCTTCCATACCCTTGGTACCCCAGGCCTTTTAAAAGCAAAATTACAAAATGTAAAAAGTTACATACACAGCCCATTGGTGGAACTAAGTTATTCATTTGGTAATTTACTTAACGGCCATGGGATAATAGCTGCCCTCCACAAGAATCATGGCTTCCAAACACCAACAAAGCAACACGCATGAAAGTTTTATAAGGGAACACACATTCACACACGCTGTCAAGGGACTTCCTCATCCTAAACACAGACCAGATGGTTTCCCCCCCCCCTCAGAAAAAAAAATATCCAAATGTCCACAGCTCCATTGTTGCTAAACTGGAGCTTCTAATGCAGTCAATTTTTCAGGAGCAAAAGGATAGACAGACACACAAACAGATAGATAGATGGACGGACAGACAGGCAGATGGGTAGACAGGCTGCTTGGCATGTTGACAGACAGATGAACAGATGAATGAAGGCAATATAAGTGTCCCAGAATAATGTTGCAGGATCTAATCTGGGTCAGCCATGGGGACCAGAAATTTTGTCTTCCGAACACTGCCCAGAGTCTACAATAAGAGGACAAATTATGCACTACAAAGGTCCCTTGGCAGTGGGAGATTCTTTTAATGTAATCTACTGGATCCTCTGCATAGATTGCCTGTGACTGTGTAGGACAGATGCGGAGGAAGCTAACGAGCAGTTTGCAAGGACACAAGTGAGACCTGAACTCATGGGTAGCCTCACATTGCAAGGAACAAGGACATACACTCAATTTCACAGCTACTAAGATTGTTGGCTGAGCAGGTACAAAAATAGCCTTGGAAGACAATCCTCTGGTCCCGGTGACCAACCCAGATTGGATCCTGCAGACAAACAGACATACGAACAGGCGGGTGGAAGGGGCAAACAGAGAGATGAACAGAAGGACAGGATAGATCAGGGGCATCAAACTGCCGGCCCGCGGGCCAAATGCCTCATGGCGAAACCGCACCCACCCCATTGCCGGCAATGGCAAAAAGTCATGATATGTCATGACACATCACATGACGTTGCGAGTCTGACACCCCTGGGATAGATGGACAGACAGACATAATAACAGATTTGGATGGGACCTTGGAGATCTTCTAGTCCACCTCCCCCCCCCAGCTCAAGCAGAAGACCTTGTACTATTTCAGACAAATGGCATTTGCAGAAAATGGAGTAGTTCCTGTTTTATTTTATTCCTTTGCCACAAATGATGAGGAAGGCTGAGGACATCTCTAACAAAGGATTAATAATTGCTAAGAACTCCTGCCTACTTGCAGTAAGACAGATGCCTGCTCTTCCAAACTGCAACGTGGCCACTTTTCCCTAATAGAGAATTTCAGAAGACGTACCGGTGTAATAAATTGTAATAAAAGCGCATTTATTATTTATTCATGTTTGGGGAGGCGACGAAGCCTGCTGAAGGACAATCAGCGCTGCTAAATCAAGGAGAGGACGATGATGGGCTAGGAAGCTGGCAGATTAAAAAGCCCACTGTCCATCTTTTCCTGTAGTTGGCCAATACTTCCCTTCTCTCTTGGTGCCATTATGGTGGCTCACCATGATGGTGTGGCCGTCACAAAGACCAGCCATTTGTCTGAAATGGTGTAGGGCAGTGATGGCAAACCTTTTAGAGACCGAGTGCCCAAAACCCCCCACCACCCCCGTCCCTGCTCTGCCCTGCCCAGTGGGCCATCCACCACCTCCACAGCCCGCCACAGATCCCCCAGCAGTGCCATGGTGGCCACGCCCTCCACCCATGCCCCACAGCATCATCTGCGTGCAACGGGGCACAAGGGGTCTTGTCCCCGCTGCCCGGCTACCATGTCCTTGGTTGCGCTGCTTGGGCCATGTCCAGGGGTGACTCTCCTCTGGAAGGGCTGCTGGTGAGGAGGGGGCCATGGGAGGAGGCGGGGCTGGGAGACGGTGCGTGTGTCCACAGAGAAAGCTTTGAGTGCCACCACTGGTATAGGGTTTCCTGCCTGAGCAGGGGGTTGGACTAGACGACCTCCAAGGTCCCTTCCATCATCATCATCATCATCATCATCATCATCATCATCATCATCATCATCATCATCATCATGTTTCCAAAACAAACTCGTGGATGCAGCTCCATAGCTGCAATACACATTCCATTCTTCCCCCCCGCCCCCCAGCATGAAGTTTTTCCAAGCTTGACAGGCTTCTGAAGAGAACAGTGTTTTTTTTTTAAATAAAAAGTTTTTATTTTCCATTTATTCAACATATACAAAATTCAGTTTACAAAATAAGATAAATTCATAATCATAACCATTGGTGCCGCTTGCTCATTCCCCCCCAGGCTACATCCACCCTCTCTAATACCTTCCCTACTTCCCTCCTCTTTCTCTCCTCCCCTCCTACTCTCTTCCCCTCCCCTTCTCCTCTTACCATCCTACTTCCTCCCTGCACCTTCCTGCCCTTTCATCCCTCTCAAACACAGGAATGCAGCATAAGGGAAGCGCCCAAGCAGCACCTCTCTCATAAATTACCTTATCTATATTATCCTATTCTACCTATTTACCCACCCACCCACCCACCCATATAAACAGTGTTTATATGGCCAAATGCTGGCCTGAAGATACTTAAGTCTCTGTTTGGAAATGTTACATGCAAACATGCATACAAGAGAAAAGTTTTACATGTACCCATAGTTGAGCCTTATGTAAGTGTGCCGATGTGAATTATTCAGCAGGCAATGGTCGGATTGAAGGCCAGCCAAACTGAACACAAACAGATCTGGACTTCCCAATTAGGTCCTGTCACTGTTCAAACAGGATCAGTTAATGCACTTAAGAGCTTTGAAAAAGCATCAGGAATAAAATAAAATTCCACCTGCTAAACAGGAAAGAAAGAGGCCTTAAATTAAACACACACACACACACACACACACACACCAGAGTGACAAATTGCCCAGGTCTCTCTGTTTCACAAATCACAGCTCTGCACAGTGAATTTTCCTTCCCCCTCACATTATAATAATCTTCTACATGTAAATAAATAAACGCGGATGCCTCTCAGCAAATCTGTCACTTCAACTTTGCCGTCTGATGCGTTCTCGGCAAGGCTTGCTTTCCTGGTTTGCCATTTGTCATCCAGCCATTTTTTGGGGGGGAAATGCATCACGGAGATTGTGCAGCTTGTACCACAAAGGAGATGGTATGGGTTGCACCAGAAAAATGCACCACAAGGAAGCCCAGAAGCTTGGCTCTCCAAATGAGAAGACTTA
Organism: Crotalus tigris; assembly: GCF_016545835.1. Classification (NCBI taxonomy): domain Eukaryota; kingdom Metazoa; phylum Chordata; class Lepidosauria; order Squamata; family Viperidae; genus Crotalus; species Crotalus tigris. The sequence goes on along the minus strand of NW_024097260.1, from coordinate 1,422,185 downwards.
TCTGGATTGAATTGTTCTGTATCTTAAAATGCTTCTGAAAAGACACCATGTTTTTCTACATTCATCACTACTGCTGTAAATCTGGGGAGTTTGATGGACAAAACTTGAGAATGGTGTAAAAAGAGAAGAAGCACCAGAGGGAAGGACGAGAAACAATGGTTGGAAACTGATCAAAGAGAGAAGCAACCTGGATTTAAGGAGAAACTTCCTGACAGTGAGGACAATCAACCAGTGGAACAGTTTGCCACCAGAAATCGTGGGCGCTCCATCACTGGAGACTTTTAAGAAGAGACTGGACAATCACCTGTCTGAGGTGATTGTCCAGTCATTGGACAATTGGTGATTGTCATTGGTGATTGTTAAGTGGAGGGCTGGACTAGAAGACCTCCAAGGTCCTATTCTATTCTGTTCTGTTCTGTTCTGTTCTGTTCTGTTCTGTTCTATTCTATTCTATTCTATTCTATTCTATTCTATTCTATTCTATTCTACTCCTGTTCCTGTTCCTATTCCTATTCCTATTTCTATTTCTATTCTAAGCTTCATTTGTCTACCAGTTGACTCTGAGATCCCTAGATGGACAGAGACCTCAGAAACACTTGAATCACACGGGCATTGACACAATCTCTATTAGTCAATTGCAAAAGGCAGCTTGACTTGCAATAACTGACATCCTGCAACACCATCAAACATCCACATATGCCTAATCCCAGGTCCTTGGGAAGGACTCAATAGGTGGACAAAAGTGCCAAATCCAGCCTAAACATCTGGCTGATTGCGCAACCATCTATAACAACAACAACAACAACAACAACAAGTCCACTAGTCTGGATGGTAGACATGACAGTACCCGGAGACAACAGAAGAGAAGAGAAAGAACTGGAGAAGAAAACAAAATACAAAGACCTGCAAATAGAAGTAGAACGATTGTGGCAAAAGAAAGCAAAGATAGTATCAATGGTCATAGGGGCCTTGGGTGTAATCCCAAAACAACTGGAGCATCACTTGGACACCTTCGGCATTGACAACATCCCCATCAGTCAATTGCAAAAGGCAGGTTTACAGCTGACATCCTATGACGAGAAACTTTAAGACCATCAAACAACATCATCTGCCTAGCCCAGGTCCTGAGAAGGACTCGATGAGTAGACAACAATGCCAAATCCAGTCTGAACATCTGATTGGTGGTGTGACCAACCATCATCCTCATAATAATCCCAAAACTGTTCCTTGATTTCCTCCCCCCCCCACCATGCCAAATTGGCATGAATTTGCTTTCTCCCCCTTTTTTTTCCCAGCTTCCAAACTCACAGAGCTGATTTGGATATATCTGAGCAGATGGCAGCCTCCAACTTTTTTCCTTTGAAGCTCCTGTTTTTCTCACCCTGCAACTCCGAGCAAGGGAATTGTCAGGTAAATCAGCTCGGTAGGAGATTAAGGCACAAATGACGAAGAAATTAAAAAGATAACGCTAGCAAAATAAGTGGCTGGCTGGCTGGAGCTGCAGAGTTAGCAGAAGAACAGAAGAGCAAACATTCTTTTACCTTGTCTGATCCTGCCAGCGTTTTATTTTATTTTTCAAAAAGAGAAAATTCTAAGCATCGGCTCCTTTATTCACCTTGATGCTATTAGCAGGTTGCCTTACAGCTATGCCAACCTCGGTAATACGGCTTAGCAGAGAACAGACATATGCACACCTAAGAAGGAAATTCAAAGTGTATTTTTAGGAAACATCCCGGTAATAGTCTTGGGTCTATTTATAATTTATTGGCCAAGCACCACCAAACCCTTTTAACGTTTCCCAGATGAAGGACTTATTATTAACTTCTGATTAGAATCATCTCTACCAAACTGACTTTGCTTGCTTTCTTTGACTAGGGTTGAGCAAAAAAATATTTGATGTGTTACATAGACATTTGTGTGGGTGTGTATCAAAGCTCTTCTCTTTCTGTTAATATATATATATATATATATATATATATATATATATATATATATATATATATATATATATATATATATATTTACCTCCAAGGATCATGTTTCCCAGATATTTGACCATGTGGCTTTCACTTGTTCTCACTTTCGGTGTGTTTCATTGTAAGAACAAACCTGGTTAATGAGCAGGTAGCATAATATTAGCTCATCTGTTTCATGGTGGGCTTGGATAAGACAATTGGAAAGAGGTGCATCTTTATAGGAGAACTGAAGTGCATAATGGTAAAGGGTTGGATATGGATCAGTGGAAACCAGTTTTGAGTCTACCCTTAGCCATGGAAGTTCATACATTTCAACAGAATTTGAGGGAACACAATTGTTGGGTTCATATAAAACCATAGAATGCTCACACTATGGATGAACATGAAAACCCAATTCACACAATTGATAAAAACAATGGTTAGGATCTTACAACATGCCAAAATGCAATTACTGTCGGGCTCCCAAACCAAGAAAGAGATGTTGAGGTTTTTCTAAGCCAGTGGTGGCGAACCTATGGCACGGGTGCCAGAGGCAACACTTGGAGCCCTCTCTGTGGGCACACGTGCCGTTGCCCCAGTCTTGCCTTCCCGTGATACCCTCCTCACCAGCAGCCCTCCTGGAGGAGAGTCACCCCCGAGCATGGCCCACGCGGAGCAGCACAGCCAAGGATATGGCAGCCAGGCAGCGTAGACAAGACTCTGCCCTCATACCCCATCATGCACAGTTGATGGTGCGGGACGCGAGCAGAAGGCGTGGCCCTCATGGCGCTGCTGGGCTGCCTGGGCAATTTGTTGTGGGCCCTGGAGGCATTGAGTGGCCTTGTGGGCAGGTGGAACAGGGGTGGAGTGGGGGCGGGGCATGGAGTGGAGTGGGGGCGGGGCCAGATTTTGGGCACTCGGTCTCTAAAAAGTTCACCATCACTGTAAATCTAAGCTGTTTCCTTCATTGTTCCTCACCGATAGTGTTCTGTTCCAGCCTACTATCATCCTTGTTAACTTCACAAGGACAAAACCCCTGCTACTACAAAAGGCTGGAGACTTGCAAACAAAAACCCCTTTTAATTCTGTTGACAAACCTGTCAAATACAGCAAACTCCAGTCCAAAAGAACACGACGAAAAGCAGACACGAAGTTACAAGAGAAGTCACAGACCAAGATTCCAAGACGCAGTTTTCAAACGGTTGCTTTCAGCAACCAGCACCACCCACACCTCCTCCCTTTATTTAGCAGACCTAAGGCGGTGCCTCCCCTTGCCGTTTCTTCTTACTTTGGAGGTGCCTCATTGACCTCTGTTGACTTACTCTTGCTAATTGACGCCGTCTGCGTGCGTCAATTAGCAAGTCCATCTGTTGTGATTCCTCCAAGTCTGACTCATGCTCCTCACACAGCTGAGCTTCATCAGAAACACGACTGGAGGGCCCAGGCTCTGCATCAAACCGTGAGTCCTGTACTTCAGAGCCTTCCTCTGGCTCTGATGGCCCTTCAAATGCCTCCTCCTCCACCTCCTCCTCAGATTCCTCCGACTCAGCTGTGGGGAGCACAGGCTGGCACGGAATCACAACAGATAGACAGAATCTTGCCAAACTAAAGCCATAGTGACTGGACGAACATTAGGGACCAGCTCATCCACTGTGTATTTTGTGGCGTTGCTATTTCAAAATATTAAAGCCACCTCTTGATTGAACAGCTGCATTCCATACAGTGTCATGATTAGAATGATGGACTTCAGCAGATCTCCAGTCTACTGAAATGATGGTCTTGAGTGATCATCAGCCAATAAACCATTCTTCAACCTACCTTTACTAGAATGTTAGGAAGACATTGCTCTCCAAACACCTTGGGAAGCAGGCATATTATTTTTAGGAGCGGTAAGGAAGACAGGTCGACGTTCCCCTGAAAGCAATACAAGAGTACGACAGACCTTTTAGAAATCTTGTAGGAATATCATCCAGGATCTCTTACCATTGCTAATGGGACGATCCCCACTAGATCCTTCTGGCAAATGAAAATTTCAGAAAGGGCAATCTCTGTTATTTTCTTCTGAGGATACTCCACTTGCCAGGATATTGGCTGGGTTCCAGAAAGGCTGCTGAAGCTGGCAATTTCAAAATTCAGTCTGACAACTTCGCTCAACATGTTGTTATGATTGCTTCTGAATGAAAAGAAACAGAGAAAAGGCTTTTGACTAGACGGGATGGCAAAGAATGATTTAAAAAAAAAAAGAACTAGGCAACCAATGAAGCAACAACACATCATACATGAACAATTGGAAAAGAAAGAACAGGGGTAATTAAAAATTAAAAAAAAAAATAACATTTGTCTTCAAGCAAACCAAATGGCATCGTTTTTAAGCCTTTATCACAGTGGTTCTCAACCTTTTTAATGCTGCGACCCCCAACCGGTCGTAAGTCGAGGACTACTCAACCGGTCGTAAGTCGAACACTACTCAACTGGTGCAGCACCGTTTGCAGAATGGGACTTTTGGCGGGCTCAGCAGGGCAGAGACAGCCTGGACAATTCCTATTGGCTTTGGAAAGCCAATAGAATTAGACTCTATTCAAGAGAGTCTATTCTATTGGCTTTCAAAAGCCAATAGAATAAAAGGGAGTAGCACAGCTAAGGAAAAGGGCGAAAAATGGCGGACTTCGTTGTTTGGCGACCCCCGTGAAATGGTCATTCGACCCCAAATGGGGTCGCGACCCACAGGTTGAGAACCACGGCTTTATCGAATCTCGCTGTTTGAGGAAGTGGCATAACATTCTCAGAGACTCTACAGCCGCAAGGTTGTTAGTAGGGCAATGTTGGAAGAAGGAATCTTTGCCTACTTTGCAAGAGTGGTTTCTTAAAGTTTCCTATTTGGCGGAAATGGCAAAGATTTCGGCTTTTTTGAAGTATCAATCGCAAGAGAAGTATGTTGTGGTATGGAAAAAATGGATAGATTTTATACAATATAAGTTAGATATAAAAATATTATTTAGTTTTTTAACAATTTATATTTAAAATGGAATATTTTGGTTTTTTTTCTTTCTTTTTTTTGTTCTTCTTTTTTCCTTTTTTTCATTCTTTTCTTTTTTAAATATTTATCTTTTGTATTCATGTTTCTTTTATATATATACTATTGTTAATCATTTTACAATTTTTCTAATTAATGTATTTAGATTTTTAACTAATGTTAGATTTATTTATGGTTTATATCTTTTTTTAAGATTTTTTGATGAAATTCTAATTAAGCCTATATCCAGCTCTGGGAAGGTCAGGGGAGGGAATGGGAGGGTTGGGGAGGTTGGGGGGAAGATTGTTTTGTTTTTTTTTTGTAAAATTGTCAAAATTTAATAAAAATTATCTTTGAAAAAAAAAAACCATTCTCAGAGACTCTTCCCATCCTGCTTACAATCTTTTTGGACGGTTGCCTTCTGGCAGAAGACACAGAGCAATTAAAACTCGGACCACACATTTTCTGAATAGTTTTTATCCCAGAGCTGTAATTGCACTCAATAATGAACTAAAGGGCCACCATCAGTGAACTGTTGGACAGTATTACTTGGTCTGTTGGGTGGATGTTTGGGTAGTTTTAGGGGTGGGGAACTGTGGTGGGTGGAAGTATGTTTGGGGATTATGTGTGTGGGATCTGGTCTTTGGGTGTCACGTAAATTTCGTTGTATGTGTACACTGTGTATACACATACAATGACAATAAAGTTTTATTATTATTATTATTATTAATAATGATAATAATAATAATAAATATAGAGAGTATATTAGAGAAAGTCTGAATGTTGGGATTTTTAAGTAAAATGTGCTGGGACAAGTGGCCAGGCCAGTTAAAGAGAAAGCAAAATTATCTATTTAAATCTGTTACAGTGAGTTGGAGAAGCTGTATACCTCTTCTAGCAATTGGCATGAGGGAAAAAAAAAAAAGAAATTAACAGGAGTTGTCATCATTAGTTAATCAACTGCCACCTGTCCCCCCCATGCATTTGAGCTGCAACCTACACGGATGAATCCATCAAATCAATGGAACCAACGGTCAACTTGAAAGACACTTCAACTTTACCCCTTCTCTTTGCAAAATGCCAACTCAATGGGTGTGTTTAATTTGTCCCTGGCTAGATTTCAAAGCTGGCAATCCCTTTTGTTCATTTTTAATCAGGCCAGAACACTAAATGCATCGTCCTTACACTGAATGGACTTCACAATAACTCACAGCCATGTGATATCACCACGAAACCAAGTTGGAGTGAGCACAACTTGCATCCTGATCATATTCTAGGGCAGTGGTTCTCAACCTGTGAGTCAGGACCCCATTTGGGGTCGAACGACCATTTGATGGGGGTCGCCAAACGATGCAGTCCGCCATTTTTTTCCCCGTTTTCCTTAGCTGTGCTACTCCCTTTTATTCTATTGGCTTTTGAAAGCCAATAGAATAGACTCTCTTGAATAGAGTCTAATTCTATTGGCTTTCAAAGCCAATAGGAATTGTCCAGGCTGTCTCTGCCCTGCTGAGCCCGCCAAAAGTCCCATTCTGCAAACGGTGCTGCACCAGTTGAGTAGTCTTCGACTTATGACCAGTTGGAGGTCGCGGCATTAAAAAGATTGAGAACCTAGGGCCACCCATGAAATAGGTGGGAGAGGTAGAAAGGAGAAGGCAAATGAGAAGAGGGGGATTATGAGAAGTCTAGAATGTCCCCACATTATCTAAAAATCCAACATTCAATTCAGTTCATCTCCAAGACTCTCTACTAAGGGTCCAATCTGGGATCAGAGGTTTAATCTTCTGAGTCTTTGGACTTATGCTGGAGTCCATCCTCAAGGAATGTCTCTCTCACCAGTGTGTGTGTCCTCTACTAAGGTCCAACAGCACCTAGTTTGACACCTAGAGAGAACATCCAAAGTTCTCTCTGAGCAGATGGGATACCAGTCATAAAAATATGTAGGTTCCCCCGCAAATCCCAGTAACCTCTCATTAGCTACCACCCCACTCAGCTAATTTCATATCAATGCGGCTTACACAGAAAAGTTCAGATGCTGCATAAAAATGGGGGCACTGGACAGTTTTGCTCTCCCTCCTGCTTAAAAGGAAAGATGGCACCAATTCCTTCAGCCTTTTGGTTTCAAACCTTTCTCTTCAAATTTCCTTAAATCTTGTTGACCTAAAACTTTTACAAAAGGAACTCAGTGGTGTTTTTGAGATGGAAGCTAGCCTAACTCCGGCGCCATCTCTTTCTTCCTTTGAGACGCTGTCTCCCCTTTTAGTGTTCACCTGATGTGCCATTCTCGGGCTGAGAATGTGGAAAACAAAAGAGTCAGTGAAAAGCATCACTTTAAGGGCTTTAAAGTTACAGAAAATGGATGCAACGAAGAACGGCATTTCTTTAGGAAGGCACGGGGAAGAAGATTCACTTCTTTAAAAAAAAAAGCTACTATTTTTACATTTCCCCTTTTTCCTCTGTGTGTGTCAATGGGAAACCTGCCAACTAAAAACAAATGAAGCTGAATTTCCCTCCCATACGCTTATGCCCTAAACTAGATAACCGTTTCAGGTCAAGATATCCTTTGGAAGGATGTGATAGATGAATTCACAAAAGACTCCTGGGAAGACAGCGGAGCTTTCCCAGTTGAATACTTTGGACTCTCCAAGTTGGGATTACGTGGCTCCCAGTAGCATCTGCAAGAAGGGTCAACATTTGCAAGAAATGGGTGCAGCATTGCAACAGAAGCCCTGCCCCTTTTGCACAAGGCTTGCATGAGCACAAGGGGTCCAATCACACCATTGCACCTACCATATTTCAGTATTTGTAGATGAGCAAAAGCTGGTTCAGAACCTTGGAGAGCTCCAGACGGAAGCTGGTCAAAAGTCCTCTGTTTCAGCTCTTGATATTTCCATAGAATCATAGGGCTGGAAGGGGCTTGGAGGTCTTCTAGTCCATCCCCCTTCCCAAGGCAGGAGTCCTTATTCCATCCCGGACAAATGGTTGTCCAATCTTTTCTTGAAAACTTCCAGCAATGAAGCACCCATAACGTCCGGAAGCAAGCCATTCCACTCTGTTCTCACTGATGGGAAATTTCTCCTAAGTTCTAGGCTAGATCTCTCTCCGTCTCTCATCCATTGCTTCTTGTCCTACCCTCTGATGCTTTGGAGAATAGGCCAAGCCTCTCTTCTCTGTGATGGCCCTTCAAGTATTGGAAGATGGCTATCATGTTTCCCCTGAGTCTTCTCTTCATTAGGCTAAAGATACTTATACTAGGATGTATAGTCCAGGCCATGGTTTTCCAAGTTGCAATGTATGGCTGTGAAAGCTGGACCATAAAAAAACTGAGCGCCAAAGAATGGAGGCCTTTGAACTCTGTGCTGGAGAAGACTCCTGCGAATTCCCTGGACTGCAAAGCGATCAAACCGGTCAGTCCTAGAGGAGATCAACCCTGACTGCTCTTTAGAAGGCCAGATCCTGAAGTTGAAACTCAAGTACTTTGGCCACCTAATGAGAAGGAAGGACTCCCTGGAGAAGAGCCTGATGCTGGGAAAGATGGAGGGCAAGAGAAGAATGGGACGACGGAGAATGAGGGGGCTGGATGGAGTCACTGAAGGAGGCGTGAGCTTAAATGGACTCCAGAAGATGGTAGAAGACAGGAAGGCCTGGAGGAACGTTATCCATGGGGTCGCGATGGGTCAGACACGACTTTGCAACTAACAACAACAACAACCTAGCTCTCTTAGCTATTCATCATACAATTTAGCCTCCAACTCAACCAGCTTCCAACAAGTAAAGTCAACGGAGAAGTTGGATTCACTTAACAATCATGACAAAAAGGGTTATAAAATCAGAAGTGACTCTGGTCCAAATTGTAAGTCAAAAGATTACCTGTAGAATTAACATACCCTATCAATGGGCAAAGACTCTCTACTGAAATTAGATTTTAAAAAAATATTTCAACAGATCAGGGGTGCAAACCCTCTTTCAGATCACGCTCTGCAAGGAATTCTCAGGATCACGCTTCACAATGTAGATCAGCCCAGTTCAGAGAAGGTAACTCAATGGAGTTCCTTTGCAATCGTATGCATTGATTTAATCCACAGCCTGAAGCAGAAGATGGGAAAAGGGTCACCTTTTTATTGGCTAAGCAGAGAAAATTGCCTCGCTAAGAAATGTATTGAAAGTCGAAGCATTTCAGTGAGAAAAAATTTCTGCGTGCATATGGGTGTATTTGCCAACGCAGCTTTTTTTCCCCCTTCCCAAAGCAATTTCCATATTCTTTTTATTTACCCATGGAAACACTTTTCCAAACTGAAGGCAGTTGAAGAAAAACAAGTAGATTTCAACCTTAGAACTCTGTAATTCCAGCAATCATTCTTCATAGTCCCCTAATCACCATTGTTGCTCTTCTCTTCTCAACATCTTTTTTACATCGCAGTGACCAAAACTGGATGCAGTATTGTAATGCAGTTCTAATATACAACAGTAACCTGGCTGGTGCAACTATTCTCAGCTTTATCAATCCCGGACTCAGAATTCCAGTCCTAATAATAAGAAATGCAATATTCTCCAAGCTACTAGATCATTCAAGGCTGAGCTGAGAGCTGGTTCTGAAAGACAGAGAATCATGGGGTTGGAATAGAAGACCACTAAGGTCCTTTCCCACCATATTATTCTATGTTCTAAACAGTTATTTAAGAACATTGGAACATAAGCCAGCTTAAATGGATGCCTTTAGCAGATAAATTCCATGAAACATATCTTGGCTGAGGTTTGTTTTCAGTGCAACATTGTTATCCTCAAGAACCCAACAGCCATTCCAGGAACAACAAGTGTGACTCCCATTTGATATTGACTTTGTTAGCATGCAAATCAGCCAATTACAACGGTCTATCCACAAAGCCTAATCAGAATAAGGACCATCCTTGCTAGACTAATAATAATAATAATAATAATAATAATAAAGTTGGAAGGGACCTTGAAAGTCATCTAGTCCAACCCCCTGCTCAGGCAGGAAACCCTATACCATTTCAGACAAATGGCTGTTCAGTCTCTTCTTAAAAACTTCCAGTGTTGGAGCATTCACCGTTTCTGGAGGCAGGTTGTTCCACTGGTTAATTGTTCTAATGGTCAGGAAGTTTCTCCTTAGTTCTAGGTTGCTTCTGTCCTTGATTAGTTTCCATTCATTGCTTCTTGTCCTGCCTTCAGGCACTTTGGAGAATAGCTTGATTCCCTCTTCTTTGGGGCAGCCCATGAGATACTGGAAGACTGCTATCATGTCCCCCCTCATACTTCTCTTCATTAAACTAGACATTCCCAATTCCAACACTGCTGGCTCATATTTAAGTGATTGTCTACTAGGACTCCGAGATCCCTCTCACAGTTGCTACTATTGAGCAAGGTACCACTAGGCTGATGGTTCTTTGAGAAAAACAGAGTTTAGAGGACATTATTGAAGAATCAGTAATATATTGGTGCACATTTGTCATCCTTTTCTAAAGGATAAACGAATCACTATGCACTCTTGGGAACTCGTCAAAATTGTTCACATTGAATGTCCATCTTTGCATTTTGACCCAGCTTACGGATCAGCAAACAGAAAAGAGAGTCAAACGGACAAACGGATTGAACTATTGTAATGATTTTGTCCACAATGTCCCTGCGTTGAGAAATAAAAAAGCGATATATGGGAATAAAAGGAACAATAGTCCAAACCATGTAAAAATCTTAAGGACAGCACAGATAGCAGCAAGAACCAGTGGCTAGAATAGATGGGAATTCGTCAATCAGGATTTGAATTAACTGTTTGGCTCCTGTTTATTTTTTTGACTCTCTGTTCTGCCTGTTTGTAATTACTGATGTTTCCTATTTTGATAGGGAGGACAAAGTTATTTATGACAAGTCAAAGAACTGAGAATATCGGAGGTGTAAATGGAACGGTCTCTTTTGCCCAAGCTTAGCTGAAAATAGGGATTTTCAATGAGGCACGGAGAAGAGACAGCAATGCACAGAGGGCTTAACTCAACTCAACTCTCTTTGGGAGTGGCCCAAAGTCACCTAGCTGGCTTTTATGCCTAAGGTAGGATTAGAACTCATTGCATCCAGATGATTGACCCAAATTTCACCCAGCCAGCTTTCACGTCTAAGGCAAGACTAGAACTCACAGTCTCCAAATAGGAACAATCAGATAAGAGGCAACGTAGCTCACAAAAGGAATGGTGTATGAAAAAAAATTCAGAAGGAAACCCTCCCACCCCAGTTCTTGAGCTGTAAAGGTGAGAAGGAAGACTCACAAGATTCTACCAATATAATCTTGCAACAAGATAGAATTAGCTCATCTGGGGGTGCTTCCTATCTGGAGGCTGACATCACCAGCCTGACATGGAGCATGGTGGCTTGCGTGGTTGGAACGCTGGGCAGGAGGTGAGCAAGCCCACGTTCGAGACCCAAGGGCTGACGTGGGTCAGGGTTGAGCTCTCATCCTTCACTCCAGCTCCTGCCGAAGACATTAATGGAGTCCCCAACTAGGTGTCTCCAGTGCAACGGTGATGTCACCAGCTAATCCTTTCAACCCGGAAGCACCTTGAGGCTTCTGATATAAGTGCAAAAAAAAAGAAGGAAAAGAAAAGAAAGAAAAAAGAAAAAAGAAGAAAGAAATAAATGAGAGCGGAGGGAGGGAGGGAGGAAGGAAGGATAGAAAGAAAAGTAAGAAAGATGAAAGAAAGAAAAGAAGGATAGAAGATGAAAGAAAGAAAGAAAAAAGAAAGAAAGAAAGAAAGAAAGAGAAAGAAAGTAAGGGAGGGAGGAAGGAAGGAAGGAAGGGAGGGAGGAAGAAAGAAAGAAAGAAAGGAATGAGGGTGGAGGGAGGGAGGGAGGAAGAAAGAAAAATAAAAAAGATGAAAGAAAGAAAAGAAGGAAAGAAGGAAAGATGAAAGAAAGAAAAGAAGGATAGAAGATGAAAGAAAGAAAAAAGAAAGAGAAAGAAAGAAAGGAAGGAAGGAAGGAAGGAAGGAAGGAAGGAAAGGAAGGAAGGAAAGAAAAAAGAAAGAAAGAAAGAAAGAAAGAAAGAAAGAAAGAAAGAAAGAAAGAAAGAAAGAAAGGAATGAGGGTGGAGGGAGGGAGGGAGGGAGGGAGAAAGAAAAATAAAAAAGATGAAAGAAAGAAAGGAAAAAAGGAAAGATGAAAGAAAGAAAAGAAGGATAGAAGATGAAAGAAAGAGAAAGAAAGAAAGAAAGAAAGAAAGAAAGAAAGAAAGAAAGAAAGAAAGAAAGAAAGAAAGAAAAACCCAGCCCGACAAAGTCTTCTTTAGTGGATTAATCACCTAGTTCATTTTTATAACCAAATTCAGGGCACACATGCTGTAAGAGGAAAGTATTATGGGTATCACTGCTGAAAAGAACACAGCCATTCTTTCAACGCAACGTCAGGCTGTAATCTATGAGCTGTGAATTATAGACTCTCTTCCACCAGACTCAACAGCTCATGAAAGCAGGTGCTGGCATGGTTGGGGAACACGGGGGGGGGGGGGGGGAAGAGAGAGAGAGAGAGAGAGGAGAGAGAGAGAGAGAGAGAGAGAGAGGGGAGAGAGAGAGAGAGAGAGAGAAGAGAGAGAGAGAGAGAGAGAGAGAGAGAGAGAGAGAAACCCGAAACAAATTTCAAAGATCAGATCCCTCTCACTTGGCAACAACAACAACAACAACAGCTGCAAAACTCCTTGCCGATACCTTCCTGGATGCGCTTCTCCAACGCTCCCGTCTCAACAGTTCCTTGACATTTAAGTCAAAACTAAATTTTTCAGAAGGTCAGCGCAGAAACATGACGAGTGGCCCAGACAAGATCAACTCACAACTAACCTTGCCACAAGCACACAAGTTGAATGGAAAGATGGATGAACTTTATCTCCACGAGGAGGTAATTCATTATCTCGTGAAGCGGCCAGAAACACTGTTTTGCTGTTTTTCCTAGAATATTGGTTGGCTTCTCCTAGCCTATTGATCAGCTGTCACATCTTTCCCACTGTCCCCCAGGGAAAGGGCTAGGAAAATAAGAGCCTGTCTACTTAATCCAGTATTCTGTTTCTAGCCAGAGCTACACGATTCCCTCTAGGCAGGGACCGCATAAGTAGACATCTCAGAAATATGACCACAGTGGCACCAGAATTACAAGTAGAGGACAGGGTTTCTTTGCAGGCACCAACTCTTTGGTGGCAGTTACTTCATGTATTGTTAGGAGAAGAGCAGGCAGCGAGGCGGAGGGTGGAGTTAAGCATGTTATCAGCTTAGAGTTGTTATGTTCCCATAAAGGGTCCTCCTGAATTCCGTTGACTCTTTATCTAGTGCCAATTTAGTACTGAGCTTTAATTGACTAGATTCTTCTGCACAGGCTTTCATAAATCTTCTAGGCTGATTAATGTCAGTCACAAAGAATCAGCACCATTCATACGGTTGCAAGATGCCCCATCCCAGAAGACAAGTTGGTCTTCAATGTTATACAAATGAATCATCGTCGCAACTCCGATTTCTTAGAAGTAGAGGTTGGTGCAACTTGACAATTTTACTTCACTCAATCTTTTCCTGAAGCAAAGTCCTCGCTCAAATACCATCCATTCTTGATCAAAGGCTTATTCTTGGTCACCATCTATTGCCTTGTTGGTTTCTTCTGTGCTTCTTAGAAGGACAGTTGAAGAACTGACTCACCTGAACATTAGTCCAAGAATTATTTCCTCTTCCTAATCATTGGTTTGAGATATCAACTCTACCCCCCAGAAGACAGATGCACAACCAAGATATGGAGCCAGGTTTGACCCCTGTGTTGTCATCCCACGAGGTTTGGCAGCATTAGCAGAGATGAGAAGATGCATCTGTGTGTACTACTCAAGACTGCTTCCTTCCTTTTAGGTCAACCTGCTTCTCTAATCTCTAGAGAAGATAACCTTTTCACCAGTGTTAAATAAAGATTCAGGTACTGGACCAATTAATTTTGGGTCCATAGCATATCTTAACTCCCATCCTGGATATCAAAACATCTTGGTCGTATGTGATGATTTATTAAAGTAAGAACGTCATCCTCATTGCTGAAAAAAGATAGGGGAATAGTCTCTCTCTGTTCTCCAAAGTTTAGAGATCCATTTGATGTTCCCATCCACATCCAATTTTTATGATCTGGAGCTCCATGTGATGTTTTCCATCAGTAATTCCGGGTAAGCAATTCTCATCTTAACTGGAGGACAATGAAAAATTAATCTCCGCTGAATGTAACTAAGTTTTTCAGAGCAACAACAAAACTACTTAGGCATTATCACTTTCAACAGATGTTTGCTGACTGCTTTCATTTACAAAAATACCTGTCATGTTTTTACTGTTTCCTTGAGGAAAACCACACAAACACACAATCAGTTGGAATTAATAAAGTGTTCCCTGCAGGAAAAGGTTTTGAAAAGACGTTTGTAACCTGCCAATCTAACACTGATTAGAAATGATTGAAAAACAATGAAGGGGGGCTATCTGCCTTCTTCTCTTGATTAAGCTTCAGTACGCTTAACTACAAAAGACTGCTCAATCTTATTGCATAATCACCTCTCTTTTTAATCTCTCATGAACATCTGTTTCTGCTTTTGGAAAAGCTGAGATGGTACGTGTCATAAGTGAAAAGTTGTGTGTCTAGAAGGAGGAAAAGCACCTTGAAGAAAATGATGGGGATGTCAACTCAAGGTATCTCCTGATACCTTAAAATGGTGTTTTTCAACCATGGCCACCTGAAGATGTATGGACTTCAACTCCCAGAATTCCCCAACCAGCATGACAACCTTAAGATGTGTGGACTTCAACCTTAAGATGTGTGGACTTCAACCTAATGATATGTAGACTTCAACTCCCAGAATTCCTCAGCCAGTGTGACAATCTTAAGATGTGTGGACTTCAACCTTATGATATGTAGACTTCAACTCCCAGAATTCCTCAGCCAGCATGACAACCTTAAGATATGTGGACTTCAACCTTAAGATGTGTGGACTTCAATCTAATGATATGTAGACTTCAACTGCCAAAATTCCCCAGCCAGCATGACAATCTTAAGACGTGTGGACTTCAACCTTAAGATGTGTGGACTTCACCCTAATGATATGTAGACTTCAACTCCCAGAATTCCTCAGCCAGCGTGACAATCTTAAGATGTGTGGACTTCAACCTTAAGATGTGTGGACTTCATCCTAATGATATGTAGACTTCAACTCCCAGAATTCCGCAGCCAGCAAGGCTTTCCCTCCACTTCTAATTCACCAAGTCTGCACCTTCAGCTACATGCCTTGTTTTACATCTTAGTTTAATCTATGTTTTTAAATGTATGGGTTGAGTCCCATCATTTCTTCAGGGGGGGGGTTAGAACAAGCAAAGATGGTGGCTTTAACTTCGTGATGGAAGCCCTACCCCTTTTTTACCAGTCATGGATGCCATCTTTGTTTTTTGACCCTACCCCCAGATGACTTTGATTTTGGGGAGGATATATTAAATTTGAAACGTATACATTCCAATTATTTCCATGCTCCAGAGGGTTCCATTTTTTGTAAAAAAAAAAAAAAATCCACTATACCTTTCTGTCTGCAATAAATCCAGATAATTTATACACTCTCTCTGCCTCAGCCTTTCTGCTGAATTTCTGGCACCATGGCACAGCTGCTAATTCGATGTTTTTTTTTATTGCACTGTTCCGTCTTTTTTTTTAAGGGTATTTGTAAAATAATAACACTGACAAAAAGATCAACAATATAGATATAAATATAGATATGTTAAAAAAAAACCATACTACTACCCTGGACTGGTAACTTTTTTTTCTTCACAAATTAATCAAAAAATCTCAGAGCAGTTTGCAATCATAAAATATACATACAACCAATCTAAGCCCAATGCAATAAACAAGCGTCAAGAAATATGAGCGTCATCAAATTAAAAAGAAATTGTTCAAAATAGCCAAAAAAACACCCACTTTAAAAGAACACCAATCAAAATGAGACAAACATTATCTGAATTTAGCCACCACAAAAAAAAGAACGTGTTTTTTTTTTAAATTGCAAAAGGAATCACGGTTTAGCACTGGGCTCTTCAAACTTGGCCCTTTTATGACTTGTGGACTTCAACTCCCAGAATTCCTCAGCCAGGCATGAGGAATTCTGGGAGTTGAAGTCCACAAGTCATAAAAGGGCCAAATTTGAAGACCCATCTTAAGGGGAAGCTATTTCATATGACAAACAGGAACCTATCTGCTTCTTCCTGTTTTTTCTGCTTACAAGGTTGGTGTAAGCCAGCCAGGGATCCAACCCTACTCAACCAGGGATCACATCTAGGCTACGTTGGAGCCATGTCCTTGGTGGAGAGCTGTAGCTCCAGGCAAAGAAGAGAAGATCCAAACTTCAGTCCATATTTCCCAGTAGGGATGAAACCATTCTTTTAGCTAGTCAAACTAAGCTGACGTGAAGAAGCTTCCAAGGTTTCCATAGGAAATCCTCATTGACATTGAGATTGCATAAAGAAAGTCCTACACTCAGTCCCAGGATCCTATACAAGGGCTGGGTCAAGTGATTGTGGAAATTGTAGTCTTATGCATCTAGAGATGTTGGAGAAGACTCTTGGGAGTCCCTTGGACTGCAAGGAGATCCAATCAGTCAATCCTAAAGGAAATCAACCCTAACTGTTCCTTGGAAGGCCAGATCCTGAAGCTGAAACTCAAATACTTTGGCCACCAAAGGAGAAGACAGGACTCCTTGGAGAAGACCCCGATGTTGGAAAAGATTGAAGGCAAAAGAAGGGGATGGCAGAGGATGAGATGGTTAGATAGTGCCATCAACGCAGTGGGTGTGAGTTTGGGCAAACTCAGTTAGTCAGTGGAGGACAGAGGGTCCTGGTGTGCTATGGTCCATGAGAAGGGTCATGAAGAGTCAGAAAAGATTTAGCAACTGAAGGCAACGTCTTGGAAAAGAAGAAGATCCCTTAAAAGGGGGTCCCAAATATGTTTTTTCACTGGGCTTTCTTGTTTTCTATGAAGATGTTTCGCTTCTCATCCAAGATGCTTCTTCAGCTTCTCTCCGAGCTGAAGTTGAAGAAGCTTCTTGGATGAGAAGCGAAGCGTCTTCAAAGAAAAACAAGAAAGTCCAGTTGCCTCCTGAAAAAAAAACATCTTCGGGATAACTATGACTTGGAGGACTGTGAATCTCCATAGACTTAAAAGGGAGTGTTTTCTGAATCGGAGTGAAGTAAAACATCATTGCCACCTTCTGGCAGACAGTATTATGCAGGAACCAAGCCCTAGGAACTCTTGGCATTTCGAGGCTTCCTACAGTCATCTCAGCCCTTCCGTTGGAGGTGAGAATAGAGAGAAATGGCAATCTGGCTACACAGCCGGAACTTCTTCCACAGGCCAAAGTGCAAGATTGCTGCGGACACATTGTTATGAATTTAGAAACCCTTTTTAGTTGACTTTCACCAACGTCACCCTTCAGAGGTCTTCAGATAGAAGAGGAAATGTGACCTGGATGTTCTCCAATAAAACTATTTCTAGAGATAAATTTCTTTGAGGCCTCAACTGAGGTAGGAAAAGAGGATTGGCCCAATTCTGATGCAAGATTTAAAATACTCATTGTTCAAGTTCCAAAGGAAACCCACCCTATCTACTGTATCCAGGGCTTTTTTTGTCATAGAACGCCCAGAACGGAGTTCTGGCACCTTTTTTGGATGGAACCTTGTAGGGTAGGCAAGGCGGGTTGTATGACATGTGTGACTTCTGGCACCTTTTGTTTTTACAAAAAAAGCACTGTCTATCTATATCTATATCTATATATCTATATATCTCTATCTATCTATCTATCTATCTATCTATCTATCTATCTATCTATCTATCTGTGTCTGTCTCTCTGTCTATCTATATCTATATCTCTATCTTTATCATCTATGTATTTGTCATCTATCATCTATCTAACATTTATCTAACATCTACAGTATCTATCATCTATCATTTAACATCTATCATTTATCATCTATCATCTATATCTATATAATCTAACATCTATCATCTATATCTAGGTCTATCTATCATCTGTCTAATATCTATTTATCATCTATCATCTATCACCTATCTATCATTTATATCTATCTATATCTATATCTATCTATCTATCTATCTATCTATCTATCTATCTATCTATCTATCCATCCATCCATCCATCCATCCATCCATCCATCTATCTATCCATCCATCCATCCATCCACCCACCCATCCACCCATCTTAGATATTTTACTATATCTGGCCTTAGGGCTGATTGATTGATGCCCGAATCCAAGAAAACTCAGGATTCCCCTTGTAGGAATCTTATCAATAGAAAGTTGTGGAACCAATTCATACCTCGGACTTGCTTTACGCATCGCCTGGGAGATACTTGAGAGGTCACCCGAACAACCTTCAACAAATTGAAACAGGCGAAGCAAATGGATCACTAATCAAATCAATTTCCTCCAAGGGAAATTGATTTGGAATTGAAAGGGAGAGACGAGTCGAGCGTGATTGGGATTGTTAAGCCAGAACATCAAGTTGATGAATAACAGCCATTATGTCTCACTGTACAAGACGTTAGAAGTGGAGGAACTGCCTGCCCAAGTGATTGGAGTTAACAAGGGGAAGATTTAGGCCATGGGGTGGAGAGAAAGTGAAGGATCTGTAAGGTTTCAAAAGATCAGGAAGATGGCCAATCCTCAACCTGAAACTCAAGAAGAAACTGGACAGCCGAATCTCAAGGACCATACTGGTATTACAGGACAGACCAAAATGATAAGAGTTGGAAGGGACCTTGGAGATCTTCTAGTCCAGCCCCCTGCCCAAGCAGGAGACCCTACACCATTCCAAACAACTGGCAGTCTTCACCAGTGATGGAGCATATGTAACTTCTGGAGGCACGTCCCAAGCTACTGTTTCAGGAGACAACTTGACTTTCTCGTTTTTCTTTGAAGATGTTTTGCTTCTCATCCAAGAAGCTTCTTCATAAGCTCTGACTGGATGCTGGGGAATGGAAGGATTGATAGTCCTTGCAGGCAGCTGGTCATTTGCCTTCTTTTAGAGAGTTGTGAGGCCATTTGGAGGCTTACCTGTGTCCTCAGGGTCACCTGAGTGGTGCAAAATGGCTGTGGAACCTTCTTGGCTGCAGGATGTTTTCTGCCCTGGATCCCTTCACTGTTGAAGACGGGCGCAAGCCATTGGGGATGAGTCTGTGTTGTCTGCATCTCATCACAGGACCCATTTGTGCTTCAGTTTGAGATGCAGACAACACAGACTCATCCCGAACAGAGGCAGGCAGCTCCACTGATTGACCATTCTCACCGCCAGGAAATTTCTCGTCCTTTCTAGATTGGTTCTCTCCTTGGTTAGTTTCCATCCTTTACTGCGTATCGGATGATGGGATAATATCAACGCCCCACGCCCCCCAACATATGACCACCATCTTACTCGTTTTCAGCAGACCTTACAACACCTCTACTCTTTCTCTTTCTCTCTTTTCTCGTTTGTAAGTCTACTTGAAGTAAATCACATGAGAGGTATGTTTGCCCAGCCTGTTGTAAAATTAACCAGTGGAACAGCTTGCCTCCAGAAATCGTGGGTGCTCCATCACTGGAGATTTTAAAGAAGAGACTGGACAGTCACTTGTCTGAAATGGTATAGGGTCTCCTGCTTGAGCAGGGGGTTGGACTAGAAGACCTCCAAGGTCCCTTCCAGCTCTATTCTGTTCTGTTCTTCAACTATTCTATTCTATTCTATTCTATTCTATTCTATTCTATTCTATTCTATTCTATCCTATCCTACAATCTTTCTATTCTATTCTATTCTATTCTATTCTATTCTATTCTATTCTATTCTATTCTATTCTATTCTATTCTACTGTCTACTCTACTCTACAATCTTTCTATTCTATTCTATTCTATTCTATTCTATTCTATTCTATTCTATTCTATTCTATTCTATTCTATTCTACAATCTTTCTCTTCTCTTCTCTTCCGTTCTGTTCTTTTCTATTCTATTATCCAAGCTTCCAACTTTGTCACTCTGTTATTCTATTCTGAATGCTGATAGGCTTAAAAGTTATCTATGATTTTTTATTATTTTTTTGTCAACAATGCATCGTCTGGAAAAGTTTGGGAAATCACTGCCTGCAGAATGCTAATGGGATTTTTATTCACTTTATTTTAAAGATGTTAGATCAGGGGTTTCTGTCTCCCTTGCTCCTCCCTGCCTTCCAAGCTTTATTGCCTGGGTGATTTATTCTTCTCGCCATTATCGGAAAGCCAAAAAGTGATTTCTCTCACTGAAGTCAGCTGTTCACAAATTCCAGCAGATGTTCCTATTTCCATGGTGCTTTGAGCCTGCAGAGTAGGGAGGGGATAGGAGCCCACCTCTCTTATGCATCATTCTGTCTGTCTGTCTGTCTGTCTGTCTGTCTGTCTGTCTGTCTGTCTGTCTGTCTGTCTATCTATCTATCTATCTATCTATCTATCTATCTATCTATCTATCCATCCGTCTATCTATCTATCTATCCATCCGTCTATCTATCTATCTAAGTCATAAACAGTTCTCTGCCCAGGATGATCAAGCCTGGCTGTGAAGATAGCAAAAGGGAAATGCATGGAGCAGGAGAGGTTTTGTGGGTCCTTGTGTTTTCAAAAGGAACCGGGCAAGAATTGGGGGTACACCATGTTTAATAATAATAATAATAATAATAATAATAATAATAATAATAACAACAACAACAACAAGAGTAGTAGTAGTTGTAGTAGTAGTAGTAATAGTAATAATAATAATAATAATAGTAAAGTTGGAAGGGACCTTGGAGGTCATCTAGTCCAACCCCCTGCTCGGGCAGGAAACCCTACACCATTTCAGACAAATGGCTGTCCAGTCTCTTCTTAAAAACTTCCAGTGTTGGAGCATTCACCGCTTCTGGAGGCAGGTGGTTCCACTGGTTAATTCTCAGGAAGTTTCTCCTTAGTTCTAAGTTGCTTCTTTCCTTTGTTAGTTTCCATCCGTTGCTTTTTGTCCAGCCTTCAGGCGCTTTGGAAAATAGGTTGGCTCCCTCTTCTTTGGGGCAGCCCCTGAGATACTGGAACACTGCTATCATGTCCCCCCTCGTCCTTGTCTTTGTTAAACTAGACATATCCAATTCCAGCAGCCGTTCCTTATATGCTTTAGCCTCCAGTCCTCTGATCATCTTTGTCGCTCTTCTCTATACTCTTTCTAGAGTCTCAACATCTTTTTTACATCGTGGTGACCAAAACTGCATGCAATATTCCAAGTGTGGCCTTACCAAGGCCTTGTAAAGTGGTATTAACACTTCATGTGATCTTGATTCTATCCCTCTGTTAATGCAGCCTAGCACTGTGTTGGCTTTTTTGGCAGCTGCAGCACACGGCTGGCTCATAAAAACGTGGAGATGCTGGCGATTGAACCCGGGGCCTCATACATGCAAAGCATGAGATATGTTCTGGCAAGCTCAAAAAAGTGGAAGTTTACCAAAAGAGCAGGGTAGCGGTGACATTGGCAAATTGGATTTTCTGCCAAGCTGAATTTCTGAGACTCCTCGATCAATTAGTGCGGTCACAAGTGAGGTTTGTGCTTCCCCACAAGATTTTCTCTTACAAGGTTGTGTTATGAATTCAGTGCCTCCGATGGGATTGTCAAATCTTGCCCCGAAAAGCTATTTTCTCAGGAATCTACCCTTTGATTCCTCTCCCATCTGCAGATTGTCTACAGTTCCTTCTCTTTTCTTTCTCAGCATCCTCAAATCTCTTACTCTGCGGATGGGGCCAAAACCCCAGTTGCAAAAACTTAAGAGGCAGGAATCTGGCTGAAATAAATAATTCTGTGAAATCGCTTCGGAAAAAAGAGAAAGACGAGAGGCAAAAAAATAAAAAAGGTGGCAGGATGGTGACAATGCAGAATGATCCCATTAACAAAATGTAGACCGTCGCCAAATTAAATTAGTTTTAATAAAATAACTGCTCTGTGCAGATAGGACTGTTGGGAACAGTCCTGTAATGTTCTGAGATTCTGTTTTGTGGGAGGAGTAGGAAGGAAGGAAGGAAGGAAGGAAGGAAGGAAGGAAGGAAGGAAGGAAGGAAGGAAGGAAGGAAGGAAAGAAGGGAGGGAAGGAGGGAGGGACTGGAAGGAAGAAGGGAGGGAGAGAAGAAAGGAAGAAAGGGAGGAGGGAGGGAAGAAGGAAAGCTGGGAGGGAAGGAGGAAAGGAAGGAAGGCAAGAAGGAAGGAAGAAGGGAGGGAGAGAAAAATGGAAGGGAAGAGATAGGGAAGAAAAGAAGGAAAGGTGGGAGGGAGGGAGGGAAGGAAACAAAGGAAGGGTAGGAAGGAGAGAAGGAAGAAAGGGAGGAAGGAGGTAAGAAAAGAAGGAAAGTTGGAAGGAGGAAGAGAAGGAAGAAAAGAAGGAAGAAGGGAAGGAGGGAGAGAAAAAAGGAAGAAAGGGAAAAGAGAGGGAAGAAAAGAAGGAAAGGTGGGAGGGAGGGAAGGAAGGAAGGAAGGAAGGAAGGAAGACATTCTAGACTAGGATAGAATAGAATAATCTGAATTAGATACATTTACATGGCCAATGTAAATAAAACGAGGGGTGAGCAACGTCAGAAGGTTGCTGGAAAATACACAACATTCCCCAGGGCATCTATGAGCCCGTGACATCATGGACAATGGGATTGGAATTCCCTGCCCAAGAGACCACTGAAGACGGAATCGCGGCCTTGTACTTTTGAGTTCTCTTTAGGAAAAAAAATATCTCCCTTTGCTTTTTGCCATCGGCAATTTGCATATCCAATTGGACTGAATTGGTGACGGTAGCCAGGGGGGAGAGCCAAAAAAAAAAAAAAAAAATGCTCCAAGAGCTTGCCACATTGGTTTTCCACTCACATCACTTCAAGCCTCGCTATATAAATAAATGGATCGTGGCTTCAGCGCACCGAAGGAAGGGCAGCGCCTTTTGAGATTGCCGCAAAAAAAAAAGGAGAATTAAGCTTTCTATCGGAACATGTCTCCTTAATGTGTTGACACATCTGTTTCTTTCTTCCCCACGAACAGGTTAACGGGAAGCTCCCTCCGTGGCGCATTGTGCCATTCCCGAGATCACGATGATCAGCAAACCAATCTCATTAGAGAAAGAGTGATTGGCTGGATGATGGATTAAGATGGATCCTTGGTGGTCTCTGAACTTGTTTTCTTTCTTTTTTCTTTTTTGCAGATGTTTCATGGTCCAATCAGGGAACCTCATCAGGGCTGGAGGAAGAAGACGAGACAGAAGAGGAGGAGAGAGGGAAGAGGACTGGGTGGTCCTTGGTGGTCTCTGTTTTCTTGCAGACTTTTCGTGAGGCCACTTGGTAGCGACTAGAAGGAATCCGGCTGTTGCTAGCACTAAGGAAGTCACCTGGTTGAGTTATGAAACATTTGCAAGAAAAACAACGGAGGGAAGCTAACCAAAGAGAGAAGCAACCTGGGACTAAGGAGAAACTTCCTGACAGTGAGAACAATTAACCAGTGGAACAACCTGCCTCCAGAAGTAGTGAATGCTCCAACACCGGAAGTTTTAAGAAGAGATTAGACAACCATTTGTTTGAAATGGTTATAGGGTTTCCTGCCCTGAGCAGGGGGTTGCACTAGATGATCTCCAAGTTCTCTTCCAACTCATCATCATCATCATCATCACCATGAAAAAACCAACAGACACCACAGTCGTCATCCTCCTTCTCCTCCTCCTCTTCCTTTCTAGCACAGATGATGTTACTTAGACAGGTAATGAAACGTCTGCAAGAAAATCACCAAGCTCAGAGAGCACCAAGGACCCCAGAGTTCTCCTCCTCCTCCTCCTTCTCCTCTCCCCTTGCAAACCTCATTCCCTTCCAGCACTGATGATATTACCTAGTTGGGTACTGAAACATCAGAGAGCACCAAAGACCCCACAGTCCTCCACCTCCTGCTCCTCCTCCTATCCCCTTCTAGCACTGATGATGTTATCTAGTTGGGCAATGAAACATCTGCAAGAAAACCACCAAGCTCAGAGAGCACCAAGGACCCCATAGTTGTCCTCCTTCTCTTCTTCTTCCTTCTCCTTCCCCTGATGATGTTTCCTAGTTGGGTAATGAAACATCTGCAAGAAAACCACCAAGCTCAGAAAGCACCAAGGACCCCACAGTCGTCGTCATCGTCATCCTCCTCCTCCTCCTCCTCCTCATCCTCCTCCTCCTCCTCCTCCTTTCTAGCACAGATGATGTTACCTAGACAGGTAGTGAAACCTCTGCAAGAAAACCACCAAGCTCAGAGAGCACCAAGGGCCCCACCGTTCAATCCTGAGCTACAAAGGTTCTCTTTTATCAACGAACCAAGTGCTAAGAAAAATGTCTTCTTCCATATAGGAGTGATGAAGCAGCTGAGCCAACCTCACTGGTTTTCTGTACAATGGTTGTACAAAAGGAGTGTCTTCGGTGTTACAAAGATTAGACCATGAGATACAATCTGGAATTCAGGAGAAACTTCACAACCATGAGGACAATTAATCAGTGGAACAGCTTGCCACCGGACGTTGTGGGTGCTCCATCATTGAGGTTTTTAAGAAGAGACTGGACAGCCCTTTGTCTGGAATGGTATAGGGTCTCCTGCTGGAGAAGGGGGCTGGACTAGAAGACATCCAAGGTCCCTTCCAGCTGTATTCTGATTCTGTTACTCGTTTCAGGATCTTAAGCCAGGAAAGTTTGTTTCCTTAGTCTGTTGTCCAGCCTAGGTAGCGCGAAGAGCAACTGCGAACCAGGACCGATTTGCTGGACAGAATGGTGGACTGTTCACTGCTGGGGGGGGGGTCTTCTGCTCAGATGCTCTGAACAAGCAGAGACAAGATCAAAGCATCTCCCTTCTCCTGCAGAGACCCAAAGCATCCTTCCCCTGACCGCCTATCAAAGTAACATCAGAATGGAGAAATAGGGCTAATTATTTCTTTAAAAGCCCTAATGTACTTCGAATTTGTGATTCTTCATTAGGGGGACAAAGCAGCTGAGTTGAGCAAAGTGCCCTGTTTTTCCTGGTAATGGGGCAAATTAGGAGAGAGAGCCGGACCACAAAAAGCTCAGATACAGCATCCTTTAGTGAGGGTGCCTTTACACGTGATTGAGGTTCTATTAGAACACGGGTGTCAAACTCGCGACGTCATGTGACTTTTTTCCCCCAATGCCAGCAATGGAGTGGGGGCGGTTTTGGTGTGATGCATCTGGCCCATGGGCCGGCAGTTTGATACCCCTGCATTAGAACATGCAAGGTCCTTCTAGATGGGTTCCTGATTCTTAAGGGGAGGCAAGAAAACTGATTCTTGAAAGCTCACATTGACATTCTGCTTTCCTTCCTTCCTTCCTTCCTTCCTTCCTTCCTTCCTTCCTTCCTTCCTTCCTTCCTTCCTTCCTTCCTTCCTTCCCTCCCTCCCTTCTTGCTCCTTCCCTCCCTCCTTCCTTCCTCTTCTTCCTTCCTTCCCTCCCTCCCTTCTCTCCCTCCTTCCCCTCCCTCCCCTTCCTTTCTCCCTCCCTCCCTCCCTCCCTCCCTCTTTTCCTTCCTTTCCTTCTCATTGCCTTCCCTCCCTTCTTTCCTTCCCTCCCTCCCTCCTTCCTCTTCTTCCTTCCCTCCCTCCCTCCCTCCCTTCCTTCTCTCTCTCCTTCCCCTTCCTTTCTCCCCCTATCCTTTTCTTCCTTCCTTCCCTTCCTTCCTTTCCTCCCTCCCCTCCCTCTCCTTCCTTCCTTCCTTCCTTCCTTCCTTCCTTCCTTCCTTCCTCTCTTCTCTTCCTCTCCCTCCCTTCTTTTTCTCCCTCCCATTGCCTTCCCTCCCTTTCTCCCTTCTCCTCCCTTGCTTCCTCCTCTCCATTGTTTCACTGCAACCACGGGTCCCCTCAGCGAAGAGGTCCTTCCCATTTTGATCAACATCAAAGAGAACACCAATGCTCCGTGTGCTGAAGCCCAGGATCGCACTTACCTGCTGCGTGCATTCGCCTTGATCCGGTGACACATCACAGTGATAGTTGAATGCTTCCCACCATTACTGACCTCCTGCATCACTTCCCACTGCCGTAGGTCGCTGATTTTGGTGCTCAGGATGTTCACCCCTTTTTTCACTTTTGCCCTGTTGGAAGGAAAGTTGCAAAAAAAGAAAAATTAGATGCAGGAGAGTGATCATTCCAATGGGCACGTGTCTATCTCTACCTACTTAACTCCACTAGAGAAGGACTTTTCTTTGAACGATAATATTTGGCCTCACGGCCAAAGAGCTTTCTGTTTTTCTCTCGCGTTCCCTGGCTGTGTGAAAACTTCTTTCCCATTCCCCCAAAGAGAACCTTGTCCAAAACACACAAACGAGCCTAACAAGCCACAAAAGCTAAGACATCTCACCATGTCAAAGCCAGTTTGTTCTAGTATTTAAGCTACCAGGCTAGAAAGCGGGAGACCGTGAGTTCTAGTTTAACCTTATGCAAAAAAGCCAACTGGGAGATTTGGGGTCAATCACCAGGAGCTGGTGAGTTCTAGTTTCACCTTAGGCAAGAAAGCCAACTGGGTGACTTTGGATCAATCACCAGGAGATGGTGAGTTCTAGTTTCACCTTAGGCAAGAAAGCCAACTGGGTGACTTTGGATCAATCACCAGGAGACTGTGAGTTCTAGTTTCACCTTAGGCAAGAAAGCCAACTGGGTGACTTTGGATCAATCACCAGGAGATGGTGAGTTCTAGTTGTTGGACAAGGTTAGGAGCACAATCTAGACCCGTAGGACCAAGCAACATAAAGGGAAATGGGTGGGCGGGAAGCTGGAATAGAACAGAGAAGGCTGGTGTTGAAGCTGTGAGTTAATTAACTGCCGTATCAGACATTTACAAAAAAAAAAAAAAGAAAGTGTGGCTCCCTTTTTGTCACCAGCACAATGGCTATTTTAATAAAAGCAAAGAGAAACTGGGGCAAAGAAGCTAATCCGTAGTTATAGAAATCAGGAGTGCAAAACTCTTAATACATTGAAGGTCTTACAAAGTGCCCCAAGATTTACCTTTGAAATAAATATGGAGAGGCATAATCAGTTATGCTTGGATATCTCTCTCTCTCTCTGTCTCTCTGTCTCTCTGTCTCTCTCTCTCCCTCCTCTCTTTCTCTCTCTCCTCTCACCTCTCTCTCTCTCCTCTCTCTCCCTTTCTCTCTCCTCTCTCTCCTCTCCTCTTTCTTTTCTCCTCTCTCTCTCTCTCTCTCCCTTTCTCTCCTCTGTCTCTCCTCCCTCCATCTCTCTCCCCTCTTTCTTTTCTCCTCTCTCTCTCTCTCTCTCCCTTTCTCTCCTCTGTCTCTCCTCCCTCCATCTCTCTCCTCTCTTTCTTTTCTCCTCTCTCTCTCTCTCTCTCTCTCTCTTTCCAGATTTATATAACGTCCAACAGATGAAGACAAATTAAATCAGGAAGTTAAAGAGGTTCTCTTTTTTCTTTAACTATGGCTTTGTTGGTAGGAAAGGGTCAGTTCCCAGACATAGCAATGTTGCACTTATCCTAGCCATACTTTTTATGTGCATGGGAACAAGTAGTCTGATGCCACTATGTAGCCGGACAAGCAGAAGAACTGGTGGAGCGCATCCATGAACACCAACTAGCAGTCAGAAGAGATGATAACACCTCCCAAACCTCACAACAAATGGACAGACTCAACCCTGGTTTCCTTCTAGAGCATTCTAGATCAAGCTAAATCTGGGCTAGAGAATTCCTGAAAGCTAGGCATTCAGAAACATCAGCCATCAACAGACACAGAGAGGTACACTACATTTACAAATCATTCAAAAGAAAATAATAACAATAACACTTAGACTTCTAGACCACTTCACAGTGCTTTATAGCACTCTCTGAGTGTTTTGCAGAGTTAACATTTTGCCCCCAACAATCGGGGTCCTCATTTTACCAACCTCGGAAGGATGGAAAGCTGAGTCAGGAAGCATAAAGATCAGAACATATTCTCTCCAGCAGTCTACACCCAGATAAGCAAGGATTGACACCAGAGAAACAACCAAACAGGAAAGCATGCCCTAATCAAAGGAAAGGAAAACCATACCACCACCAAAATGGGCAAGGCAAACTGCTGTATATAAAAACAGGAAACAAAACACACTTCATACTAATGATATTTCCTAGTGGGGGTAACGAAACATCTGCAAGCAAGAAACCAAGCTCAGACAATACCAAGCACTCCATAGTCTGATTTTCTCCTCTGTAGACACACACACACACACACAAAAACACCTGCATTGGACTTGCTTAAGAATTAGATGGGAACCCACTGAGAGACACCAAGGATGCGCCATTGGGAAGTCCAATGTCATAAAGTCCACTTTGTGACAAGGAGACTGGATGGTGGATGGTGCTTTTCCTGATGCAGTGTGTTGTCCAGATGGCAGCCATATCAATCAGCTAAACAGATAACGAAATAAAGAAGAGAGGTGTTTTTTTAAAAAAAGAAAAGAAAAGGAAAAAAGAAAGAAAGAAAGAAAGAAAGAAAGAAAGAAAGAAAGAAAGAAAGAAAGAAAGAAAGAAAGAAATTGCTGCTGCAACTTTCATGGTGGCCAGGATAGGGATGAATTCATTTGCAATGCGCAGCAAGATCTGTGCACTTCAGGGTAAAGCTGCGCATGTTGCTCACAGAGTGAATGGGAATTCAAGCCCTACATTTGGTCATCAAAAGAAACCATGCACATTAAAAAGCGCAGCTGCAGAACGAAATGCTTTATTTTTAGCCCAGAATATGAGCTGGTGTTCTCTACGGTGAACAATATATAACCAATCAAAGCGCTCTCTCTCTCTCTCTCTCTCCTCTCTTTCTCTCTCCTCTCTCTCTCCTCTCACTTTTCTCTCTCTCCCCCTTTCTCTCCTCTCTCTCCTCCCTCCCTCCCTCTTTCTTTTCTCCTCTCTCTCTCTTTCTCTCTCCTCTCTCTCCCTTTCTCTCCTCCCTCCCTCCCTCTTTCTTTTCTCCTCTCTCTCTCTCTTTCTCTCCTCTCTCTCTCTCTCTCTCTCTCTCTCAGTTTCCATCCCTTGTTTCTTGTCTTGCCTCCTGGTGCTCTGAAAAATAGGTTGACCCCCTCCTCTCCTTTGTAGGAGCCCCTCAAATATTGGAAGACTGCTATCATGTCTCCCCTAGTCCTTCTTTTCACTAGACTAGGCACAAGGAGGAGTTTACAAGCACTCCAAGAAGCCGTTATTCCCAGGGAATATTCTGGTGAGACACGATGTCCGTTGGGCCACCGGGAATTGAAAGTGACTACACCACAAAGAACGATCACCTGCCTTTGGAATATCTAATGCATCCAATAAAAATGGTAAAGACGCTTGGTCTTGGCTACTATCAACAACTATTAGCTCTAAATCAAACTCCTTTCATGCAGAAGAATTTTTCCTAGTAGTGGACTTGGGTTTCTTCCGCCTTAATATCCACTACAGCCCCGTCTTTGAAAAAGCTCAATTTTTCAATCAAGCTCTGCCTTGGGGGCCAAAGGAAAAAAAAAACACACATAATAGAAACAACGAGAAGGGAGAGCCATTTCCGCACTGTATGTGGAACTCTCCGAGGAGAAAGTAAAACCGCTGCTCAAATCAAAGATGGCAGGAGATATAATGGGCCTCTCTAAGTGGTTTCTTATTGCGCTCGAGTTCTTATTACAGAATTTCCGCCCACCCCCTTCGACATTGGGGGGGGGGGAACGACTCCCAATTCTTTCCTCGCTTGCCGTTGCAAGCTCAGAAGCCAGAAGGAAAGGAAATAAGAATCTTGTACCTTCGAGGCAGCTAGGAAAATCAGAAGACCTTGTAGGAAACCCCTGGGATACGGGTAGTCCTAGGCCAGGGGTAGGCAACCTTGGCTCTTTGATGACTCGTGGACTTCAACTCCCAGAATTCTTGAGCCAGCCATGCTGAGGGGAAGGGAGAGGTTTCCAAGCTGAGCCAGGAATTCTGGGAGTTGAAGTCCATGAGTCATGAAGGGGCCAAAGTTTTCCCCATGCTGGCTCAGGAATTCTGGGAGTTGAAGTCCATGAGTCATAAAAGAGCCAAGGTTGCCTACCCCTGGACTAGGCTTACAACAACCGTCAGTGTTAGAAGGGGGTAAAGTTCCTGGAATGGAGGAAAGGGGGCAAAGAGGAGGAGAAAGAGGAATGTTGGGTCTTTGGCGATCTCTGAGCTTGGCTGTTTTCTTCCAGATATTTCATTGCCCAACTAGGTACGGTAACATTATCAGTGCTACAAGGGAGTGGGTTTGCGAGGAGGAGGAGGAGGAGGAGGAGGAGGAGGAGGAGGAGGAGGAGGAGGAGGAGGAGGAGGAGAAGAAGAAGAAGAAGAAGAAGAAGAAGAAGAAGAAGAAGAAGAAGAAGAAGAAGAAGAAGAAGAAGAAGAAGAAGAAGAATAAGAAGAAGAAGAAGAAGAAGAAGAATAAGAAGAAGAAGAAGAAGAAGAAGAAGAAGAAGAAGAAGAAGAAGAAGAAGAAGAAGAAGAAGAAGAAGAAGAAGAAGAAGAAGAAGAAGAAGAAGAAGAAGAAGAAGAAGAAGAAGAAGAAGAATTATTATTGTTGGGTCATTGGTGCTCTCTGAGCCTGATTTTTTCTTGAAGATGTTTCATGACCTATCTAGGAAACATCATCAGTGCTAGAAGGGAGTGGGGTTTGTGGAGAGGAGGTGGAGGAGGAAGAGGAGGTGGTGGACTGTGGGGTCTTTGCTACTCTCTGTGGGGTCTTTGCTGCTCTCTGAGCTTGGCTGTTTTTGTGCAGACATTTCATTACCCAACTAGGTAACATCATCACTGCTAGAATGGGGTTTGATCTCTGTTTATATCCCAACACAATGCTGCAATCAAGGACCTACAAACTTAGACAAGCACCCAAACAGTCAACAACAGCCTAATCAAGGAATCTCCAAGAACCCTCCCACCACCACCACCAACAGGACAAGCCATTTGTCTATAAACATAGAGCAGACCCCACTCACCTTCTAGCACTGATGATGTTACATAGTTGGGTAATGAAACATCTGCAAGAAATCACCCAAGCTCATAGAGTGCCAAGGACCCCATAGGTTGAAAAGGGCAGACAAATACAAAATAATTCCAGTTTAAGGTATAATTTCTTGGATAAGCAACAAATCAACATTGTGTAATCCTTGAAGACTTCACCTACATCTTTGCACCAAGCCTCCCTCAGCAGCGAGCAGAAGACATATGGTTGAGTTTACCCCATGAACGACTTCCCTCTTTGTATCTCAGGTAAAATTCAGTCCTCTACATCAGCTGTATTTTTAATCAGCATTCTTAAGAGTTGCACCCCAAGCTACGTGCTGCTCAGGATAACCTCTAGACCAGTGGTTCTCAACCTGTGGGTTGGGACCCCATTTGGGGTCGAATGACCATTTCACGGGGGTCGCCAAACAATGCAGTCCGCCATTTTTTTCCCCCTTTTCCTTAGCTGTGCTACTCCCTTTTATTCTATTGGCTTTTGAAAGCCAATAGAATAGACTCTCTTGAATAGAGTCTAATTCTATTGGCTTTCCAAAGCCAATAGGAATTGTCCAGGCTGTCTCTGCCCTGCTGAGCCCGCCAAAAGTCCCATTCTGCAAACGGTGCTGCACCAGTTGAGTAGTTCTCGATTTACGACCGGTTGAGTAGTCCTCGACTTACGACCGGTTGGGGGTCGCAGCATTAAAAAGGTTGAGAACCACTGCTCCAGACTCTATTCCCTCGTTTGAGCAAGCAAGTCTTGGTTAAATCAAGGAACTCAAAAAAG
Organism: Crotalus tigris; assembly: GCF_016545835.1. Classification (NCBI taxonomy): domain Eukaryota; kingdom Metazoa; phylum Chordata; class Lepidosauria; order Squamata; family Viperidae; genus Crotalus; species Crotalus tigris. The sequence continues at coordinate 1,390,411 of NW_024097260.1, read as the reverse complement.
CAGAAAATATTTTGTGACAATTACCAATGGCCAGTTCAAAAGACAGCTGCAAGTAACCACCCCCCCTTGTAGATTTAGATCAACCAGCAAAAACCTCGACGTCCTTCAAAGTCCAGAGGATCCTCCAGAACATCGGATCACTTGATCGCCAACCCGTCTCTTCCCCCAGAGCAGCTTTGACAACTGTGAAACCATTTGAAAAACTCAACTAGAAGGTCAAGATGCTCTGGGTGTGTGTCTGCGTTACTCAGTGCTTTGTTTCCCAGATGAAATCTGAGCAAAAATAAATGTATTTGCGCACTCTTACAAGGGTCCTTTGTTTCGAGCAAAAGACTAAAACACTGGGCCCTGAAAAGGAACATGACATGAGTGGCCTTTATTGAAAATACACATGTTTTCTTATGATCTAAAATATTCCCTCACAAATCTGGTGACTTCCAAGGACGTTCAGCTGCCCGCTGTAATTTCTAAGCTGATCTAAAATAAACAAGGCCATCTACTTCTACCTCCATCCCATGTTGTTTGATTGGAGATGCCAAGCTACCATTTTGGGGTATCATCCTGAATTTTATTAGTTTGAATTAAGGTCGCTTCAGCTGGGAATCTCATTGTGGCGTCAGATGTGCTCAGGGATAGAATCCCAGCATGGTTTTAACTGAATAACAGAATTGGAAGGGACCTTGGAGGTCTTCTAGTCCAACCTAGTCCAAGAATGTTGAGCCATTAGAGAAAACAAGGCTAAGAAGATGCAACTGTTGACCAGCGGAATGTGTAACCTCCATTGTATCTCTGTCCATAACCTTCAGTGGCCTCCATCACCCTCATGGATAAAGCAAACAGGCCCATAAGAGGAAACCATGCAGATCATTTCTGGATACAGTTTTGTCCCCTGAGAAGGAGACTAATCTCCATTAAAGCTTACAAGATATAGGATTCTCACAGTCATCCTGGAAGTCAAAGCCATTCACAGTTCTGCTTCCTTAAGCCAGTGTTTCTCAACCTTGTTCATTTTCAGGTGTGCGGACTTCAACTCCCAGAATTCCGCAGGGTCTGGCTTCTCTTGAGAACAGACTCTATGGTTGCTGGAGCTGAATGGGTTGGTTTACCCAAGGCTTTAATCCAGAATAACAGAGTTGGAAGGGCATATTGGAGGTCTTCTAGTCCAGCCCCCTGCTCAAGCAGGAGACCCTAGACCAGGGGTCTTCAAGCTTGGCCCTTTTATGACTTGTGGACTTCAACTCTCAGAATTCATCAGTCAGCATGCCCGAAGTCCACAAGTCATAAAAGGGCCAAGTTTGAAGACCCCTGCCCTAGACCATTTTAGACAAATGGCTGTCCAATCTCTTCTTAAAAACCTCCATTGTTGGAGCACATACAACTTCTGGAGGCAAGTCCAGAATGCTTCAGCTATCACTGAGCAGAAACTGGGAAATTGACTACAGTTGTCATTGACTACCATAGGAAATTGACAGCTCCTGTAGCTTGTCTGGTTCCTTGCTCAATAGTAGTAACTACGAGAGGGATCTCGGAGTCCTAGTGGACAATCACTTAAATATGAGCCAGCCATGTGCTGCAGCTGCCAAAAAGGCCAACACAGTGCTGGGCTGCATTAACAGAGGGATAGAATCAAGATCATGTGAAGTATTAATACCACTTTACAAGGCCTTGGTAAGGCCACACTTGGAATCCTGCATGCAGTTTTGGTCACCACGATGTAAAAAAGATGCTGAGACTCTAGAAAGAATACAGAGAAGAGCAATAAAGATGATTAGGGGACTGGAGGCTAAAATCTATAAGGAACAGTTGCTGGAATTGGGTATGTCTAGTTTACTGAAGAGAAGGACAAGGGGGGATAGGATAGCAGTCTTCCAATATCTCAGGGGCTGTCACAAAGAAGAGGGAGTCAAGCTAGTCTCCAAGGCGCCTGAAGGCAGGACAAGAAGCAATGGATGGAAACTGATCAAGGAGAGAAGCAACCTAGAACTAAGGAGAAACTTCCTGACAGTCAGAACAATTAACCAGTGGAACAACCTGCCTCCAGAAGCGGTGAATGCTCCAACACTGGAAGTTTTTAAGAAGAGACTGGACAGCCGTTTGTCCAAAATGGTGTAGGGTTTCCTGCCTGAGCAGGGGGTTGGACTCGATGACCTCCAAGGTCCCTTCCAATTTTATTATTACTATTACTATTATTATTATTACTACTACTACTACTACTATTATTATTATTATTAATTAGGCTTTCTGAATGGGTAAAGTCAATTCCACGTTAGAAATAAGCCCTAATAAAGGTAGGAAGGGTGTGTGCACATTGCATTGTGTTGCCTTGTGTTGTGTGAGTTACTGCAGTGCAGAAAACTCATCTTCCAGTATGGCAGTTTTAAAAAAAGCATGGAGGTTAATAAAAAGCAGCTGCTTTGAAGTTTTAGCGTTTCCCACCCTGTTACCCAGTTTTCTCCCACTGCGCAGATTTTATCCAACTGGCCTTCTCAAGCAGGTCACAGGTATAATTCAGAAATTCACAATAATAACCCATAAGGGAGTGCTATGCCTGAAAGAGATTGTAATTTCCCTTGCTTAGATGTCAGAATTTTCTCTCTTTCTAGGAGCATCTCTTTCGGGCTGGTCTAATTACCATGACAAACAGCAAAGTGCTGCTTCTGGTTCAGCTCCTTCTCTCCCCCTTCTTTCGGAGCAGAAAGTGCTTGAATTTCAAGCATGCTGCTCAGTCAATTAACTTCCAGACCTCACGAGGTAGCTAACAAAAGAGCAGGGTGGGCTTCAAGCTACACACTTTTAACCCCATTGAGATCTGCCACTCATCTGAGCCAGGCAGAAGATGTCTAAACCAGTTCTGAGTCCACCATGGTAGTGAGGGTGGAAAGCAGGAACCAATGTTTTAAAAGAGGCCTAAATTGGAAAAATCTAAGAAGGAAGGATTGGGAACATAAGTGGTCTTGACTAGCCCAAGCTGAGGAGGAGAAGGAGGAGAAGAAGAAGGAGGAGAAGAAGAAGAAGAAGAAGAAGGAGGAGGAGGAGGAGGAGGAGGAGGAGGAGGAGGAGGAGAAGGAGGAGGAAAAGAAGAAGAAGAAGAAGAAGGAGGAGGAGGAGGAGGAGAAGAAGAAGAAGAAGAAGAAGAAGAAGAAGAAGAAGAAGAAGAAGAAGAAGAAGAAGAAGAAGAAGAAGAAGAAGAAGAAGAAGAAGAAGAGGAGGAGGAGGAGGAGGAGAAGACATCCTGAGATTTCCAAACAAATCTGCCTTTCCTTCCTAAAGAGAGAAGAGGCCTAAAGGAAGTCACTGGTGGAATGGTTAGGAGTTCCATCATCCATGTCATCTTTGATCTTCCTGGAAACAACTGGCCCAATCTGAACACTCTGTGCATGCAAAGTTCACTTCTTTTAATACCAGGCTACACCTGGAGCATCCACTGAGCTTCTGACTTCTAGCCATGACTGAAGCTCCAATCCATCTTGGCAAAGCCGCCATAATGGAGGCAGCCAATTAAGAATGCCAATAAAAATAACGAAAGGAAAACTTTGGTCATGTTTATTCATTCATTATGAGGAGAACATTGACAGTAACAAAAACTCAACTCTCCTTATCAGGTGTTGATTAAACTGATGCAATGATTACTAATCACTGAGTTTCACCCTGGGCTATAATTAAGTGTCACCATTTAATGAGGATTTCTATTTTTTACTTTGATTAAACATGCTGGCACTGGACAGTTTGATGATAAAGATGTGCAGCACACGTCTGTGTTTGTGTGTGTGTGTAATTGCTTGGGTTTTGTACTTACTATCTCATCAAGACAGGCTTACAAAATTGTTACCAGCTATTTAGTGTGTCTGTGCATCTGTCTGTTGGTCTGTCTGTCTGTCTGTCTATCTATCATTTATTATCTATCTATCATCTATCTATATCATTTATCATCTATCTATCTATCTATCTATCTATCTATCTATCCATCTAACTTTTATATATTTATATGATTCTATGATTCTATCTCTGTATATCAATTTATTTATCATCTATCAATCATTTATGTTTATGATTCTATCTCTATATCAATAATTTATCTACCTATGATTTTATGAATATCAATCTATCTACTATCGATCCATTCATCTTTCCAATTTCTCTGTCCATGCATCCATGCATCTATCTGTCTGTCCATCTATCCGTCTGTCCGTCTGTCCGTCTGTCCATCCATCCATCCATCCATTCAATGTATACGGCTGCCCATCTCACAAAGTTGAAATCTCTGGGCAGCTTACCACAAAGTGATAAAAGCAGTACACATTTGTTTAAAAAACAACCATTATTTTCTAAAAAAATTAACAAATCACAAGGCATAAGAGGGAATGGATGTTAACAGCAATAATGAAGTCATCTCAAGATCTCCCCCGTTCCTTTTTTGGGCTGATGACATAACCAGATCTTGAGGGACTTCCAGAAACTCAACAGGGATGGAACTAACTTTACTTTAGGTGGGAGAATCCTCCATAAGGAAGAGAAGACCTAGGAAATTCTTTGCTTACCCCTCTAAAAAATGGAGACCAACCTAATCTTTCATTGAAGGCTCTTGGAGACCCTTTGTTGATGTGCTCATATCAAACCCAGTTCTTTTTTCTTTTGCATTTTTAAATATTGTGCATTTCCCCAAAGACAAACGCTTCTGTTGTTCCAATATTTCTGTATTAGGAAGACTGGCAGCTGACTGAAAAGAGAGAATTAATTTCTGCCACAGCAATGCCCATAGCCTCAAAGATGAGCTTTGTTGTCCAAACACAGACATATTTACTGATAAAATAACTTCTTCAATTCCAAGTCTTGAATTCGCTTTTTGCTAGGAACACTCTCAGGTGCCCTGAGTGTAGTAAGCTGACCGTGGTATATTTTATTCATATTTACATTATCTTAAAATTCTCAGAGGCCATGTTGAACGAAGAGCCAAGAAGAATCAGGTCAAGGATTTCATATTTTATCAAGTCTACAAATAAATGCTGAAAGAGGTTGGGCATCGGACACTGGTGTCAGTTTACATCTCCTTTGTTTTTCAACATTTTTGTTTGTCATCTGGACTGGACATTCCATTTTGCTTTAATTTAGACTTTGGAAGCTTTTTTTTTTTGTATCTCCACCAACATAACCACAACAACAGGAACAATAATAATAATGCAACAATGGTGCATTGGAAGATCCGCAAGAAATATCATTTGCCTGTAAGCAAGAACTGGTGAGATCATAAAATAGAGAAAGTCATAGAAAAAAATAATGTTAAATTGCTCTGGGACTTTAGAATTCAAACAGACAAACACCTGCAACATAACACCCCGGACTTAACAATTGTCAATAAGAAAGACAAAAAAGTCTGGATAGTGGTCATGGCAGTGCCTGGAGACAGCAGAATAGACGAGAAAGAACTGGAAAAGATAACAAAATACAAAGACCTATAAATAGAAATAGAAAGACTGTGGCAAAAGCAAGCAAGTGTAGTACCAATAGTAATAGGCTCCTTGGGTGCAATCCCAAAACAATTGGAGCACTACTTAGACACCATCATTGGCATTGACAAATTCTCCATTAGTCAATTGCAAAAGGCGGCCTTACTAGGAACTGCTTCCATCCTGCGACGATACCTGTAATACCATCAATCATCCACATCTGCCTATCCCAGGTCCTTGGTAAGGACTCGATAGGTAGATAAAATGCCAAATCCAGTCTGAACATCTGGCTGACTGTGCGATGATCCATAATAATAATAATAATAATAATAATAATAATAATAATAATGAACAACTATGATGATGAGTTGGAAGGGAACTTGGAGGTCATCTAGCCCAACCTCTGCTCAGGCAGGAAACCCTATACCATTTCAGACAAATGGCTGTCTAGTCTCTTCTTAAGAACTTCCAGTGTTGCAGTATTCACAACTTCTGGAGACAAGTTGTTCCACTGATTAATTATTCTAACTGTCAGGAAACTTCGCCTTATTTCTAGATTGCTTCTCTCCTTGATTGTCTTTTGAAGACATCCCTTCTTATTGCATTTGGGATCTACTCCCTCTTTTGATCCATCTCTTTCGTGTCAGAAGTTACATTTCTAGATGTGCAACTGATCATCATCCCTCTTTGTACTGGAGGATCACAAACAGACAACCTTGCAAACAACGGTTCAAAGAGTTCGAAAGAATTTTATGCTGCTAACGGCTTGTTTCAAAATGTGATGCGTCAACTTGGCTTAACCGACCTCCTTAAGGCCACTACTAAAATACAAGTCCATAACTGGGAAGTTTCTGGAAAAACTTTTGACTGTGACAGAGGGGGAAAAATAACGAATAGATACAGAATAATCGTATTAGCTCCGTATGTAATAAACGTTTTAATTCTAACTTCACAAAACTCTTTTTGTAGAATGTGTCTCCCAATGTACAGTGCTAGAGTCAAGAGCCGAGGTGGCGCAGCAGTTAGAGTGCAGTACTGCAGGCCACTTTAGCTGACTGTGCTCAGCAGGTCAGCGGTTCAAATCTCACCGGCTCAAGGTTGACTCAGCCTTCCATCCTTCCGGGGTAGGTAAAATGAGGACCCAGATTGTTGGGGGCAATGTAAATATATGTATACATTGCTTACTGGTGTACACCGCTTAGAGAGTGCTTGCACTTAAAGCGGTATCTAAGTCTCATAAATAAATAAATAAATAAAGAGTGACCCTCAACATTGGTACACCTCCGCAGATGCGTATTTAAAGCAAGGGAGATAATCCATCAATGAATGATTTGTCCAAGCACTTGATAAAGCGAGTGAAAGTCTGCCAATATCCCAGATTGTTCCAAAGGCACCTGTCCTTTTTTTAAAAAAAATTTATTTAAATTTTCAATACATATAATACTTTCTATACACTATATATAAAAAGACACCTGCCCTTTTGATATTCACGATTGAGGTTCAATTGCCCCTTTGGAGATCCTGGCCCAAGGTGACACTTGAGGACATTTATTCTCCATAGCACCTGAGAAAGGGACAAGAAGCAACTGGTGGAAGCTCACGAGAGGGAGATACAACTTGGAAACAAGAAGGAATTTCCTGACAGAAAGGATGAATCAACGGAACGCTTTGCCTTCGCACCATTGCTGAAGGTTTTCAGAAAAAGATTGGACAACCATTTGTCTGAGATGATATAAGCACTCCTGCCTGGGCAGGGAGTTTATTTATTTTATTTATTTATTTATGAGACTTATATACTGCTTTTAAGTGCAAGCACTCTCTAAGCGGTGTACACCAGTAAGCAATGTATATATATATATATATTTACATTGCCCTGGGTCCTCATTTTACCTACCCAAGAAGGATGGAAGGCGGAGTCAACCTTGAGCCGGTGAGATTTGAACCGCTGACCTGCTGAACACAGTCAGCTAAAGTGGCCTGCAGTACTGCACTCTAACTGCTGAGCCACCTCTGCTCATTGGAGTAGAAGACCTCCAAGATCCCCTTCCAGTCCAAGGATTCTATGATTCTTTGCCTCTGATCACTATATACCATGTACATCCTGATTTCCTTGCCAAGTTCATCTTCTCTAAACAACTTGACTTTTCGTTCAACTTCCTGACACATTGAAAAATCCATGGAACCTTTTTTTTTTTTTCAAACGCATTAAAGCTTCTTGGCTGACCTCACTGCTACTTTGCAGAAACGTGATGGATGGCTGCAAGAAGACACATAAAAGCAAGAGTTTATTAGTGTGCCTGTGTAGGTGAACATCCAACTCCTGCAAACCATATGTCCCTTAATCTGTCCAAGCATTGCCTGGCAAAGCACATTTTTATCCAGGCTCATTTTTATGATCTCTGAAGACCCCATAAATATTTCCTTAACGCAGGGAAGGCCTCGCCGCATAGGATTAATGGCCCCATTGTTGCAAAGGGGAGCGTGAACATTGTCAAGCCTTATGCTGTGGCACATCACCCTTTAACACACCCAGTTATGTGCAGTTTCTTTCCAAGACCTGGCTGAAACTGAGTAGCTTAGAAAGGGAACCGGCGGAAATGTCCACAGAGGTGGTTAAAAATATTCTAGGTGGAAATCATGACGACGTGCGTGAAACAGCCTGTTTTTCTTAGGTATGTCACAGGGGGAAGTCTGTTGGAAAAGTGCTAGCCAGGCTGGTAGGAGAGAGTTAAGCAGGGACCTAGCTTGGAGTCCTTACACAGCCACAAATGGCAGAATCTTGACTTCCCCCAAGATCCATAAAACTTGATGGACTTGAGACAATAAAGGACACTCTATTAGTAAGTGATGACGTATTAGGATGAGAAATGGAAAATGTTTATGAAATGAGATAAGAATATATTTAAGGAAGTATATGTATATTTTAGATAGGATAACTTTTATGTAGTAAAATGAAGGAAATTTAGATTACCCGAAACTTAAACACTATGGATATTAAAAGTTAAATTGGAATATTGTGATTAAAAATTAGGTAAAACTCAAAACAGGACATGGATATGTATAAGCAAATAATATATTGATAAATGTTTAAACTAAGTTTGTTATCATTAGAAATCTATTAGCCTAAATGTGATATGAGAACAGGAAGACCTGGAGGAACGTTGTCCATGGGGTCGCGATGGGTCGGACACGACTTTGCAATTAACAACAACAAAATGTGATATAGCAAATATTAAGGGAAGTAGAGAAGGAATTTCTGATGATATAACCTGAGATATGTACCAAAGACTTTGTTATTCAACCACTGATTACTCAGTCACCACGCTGCCTTCTGAACACTTAATGTAAAACTGGAAAACCAATAACATTTGTTTTTTTAAAAAAATTGTATCTGGTCGTTCCTGGAGGAAGGCAAGCGGTCTTGGGAGATAGATGATAGATAATCACATCACTGACTTTTGTTATTCGCAAATAGCTCTGGCTGCTTGCTTCTGACTTTCAACCATTTGCATTCCTTTTTTTTAACCACCCTTTAACCAATCTTTCTTTCAAACTACATCTAATTGACAGGCTGCACCTTTGCGACTGCAAGAATGAGTTGGGAAAAGGCTAAGAAGATGCAACTGTTGACCAGTGCATTGTGTAACCTCCACTGTATCTCTGTCCACAACCTTCAGTGGACCAGTCCACCAGTCATGAGGAGGTCATAGTTCCCCCATGCTGGCTCAGGAATTCTGGGAGTTGAAGTCCACGAGTCATGAGGGGGCCATAGTTCCCCCATGCTGGCTCAGGAATTCTGGGAGTTGAAGTCCACGAGTCATGAGGGGGCCATAGTTCCCCCATGCTGGCTCAAGAATTCTGGGAGTTGAAGTCCACGAGTCATGAAGGAGCCAAGGTTGCCTACCCCTGGCCTAGACTATTTCAGACAAATGGTTGTCCAATCTTTTCTTAAAAACCTCCAGCAATGCATCATCCCAACTTCTGGAAGCACCCACAGCACTGTGGGCAACCTTAAGATATGTGGACTTCAACTCTCAGAATTCCTCAGCCAACACATGCAAGCATTCTCCATTCTTATTTATAACCATTAAACATTATTTTGGGGGTGACTGTCTCTGCGTGTAAGTTTCTATGTGTCTATAATGTAAACATTTGGGTTTAGCCCTGATTTCCCTATTAAGGTGCACATTTCCATCCACTTTATTTCCTCAAACAGGTCTATTTTGAGCACTGGAAAAGCACTCTGTGTTGGAATCATTCAAGAGTTCTTATGATGACATCCTTTTTTGATGAGTTTGTGTTACAGCTAGAAAAAGCACCAGAAACCCCCCCCCCCAAGTTCACGGTAAAACATATAAAGCAAACTTGAACTACATTTTTTTTCCTTTTTTAAAACCTTTCATTCATGGCAGGGGTGAAAATGTGTCTTGTTTCCTCACCCAGACCCATCAAAATAGGACATGAAATAATAAAAAGAGATGAAGATCCGGGGTGTTGCGAGATCTGCTGTTGTTGTTTTTTAGTTTTGAGAGCTGAACAGAATCAGTTCTGCGTGGAGGTTTCACTTTGAAGTGGGAGGCCTTAAGAGTCATCCTGGGGAAAAAAAAAAAAAGAGAAAGGAAAAAAAAAACAGGAGGGGGGCAATCCTTCGGAAGACCTGTGTGTTTCGATTGTGGATAAGAGTGTGTGTGTGTGTGTGTGTGTGTGTGTGTGTGTGTGTGTGTGTGGAGGGGGAAGAGATGAAAGATATTTCACATGCTTCTTTCCCACAATGAGATGTTACATCTAAAATCAGGATTCTCAAATTCTCCTATCAAACAGAATTAACCAGCGCCAAACCTTGCTCAAAAAACTATTCCCCAGTTGAACGACAATTTGAGAGTTGAGCCCTTTTGAAGCACAACGTGTACAATTTGATGTGTAGGATGGAAGAAAAAAATAAAAATAAAAATGGGTGTAGGTCCCCAACCAGCAGCCCAACAATGCAGCGATTCCTGCAATGTCCACAGAACAGAACAGAACGAGTTGGAAGGGACCTTGGAGATCTTCTAGTCCAACCCATTGCTCAAGCAGGAGACCCTATACCATTTGAGAGAAAATGGATGCCCAATCTCTTCTTTAAAACCTCCAGCGGTGGAGCACCCACAACGTCTGGAGGCAAGCCATTAATTGTTCTGACTGTCAGGAAATTTCTCCTTAGTTCTAGGTTGCTTCTCTCCTTGATGAGTTTCTATCTGTTGTTTCTTGTTCTGCCTTCAGGGGCTTTGGAGAACAGGTTGATCCTCTCCTCTTTGTGGCAGACAGTTCCTTGAAGGAATTATAAGTTATAACTCAACGGGTAAATATGTCAGCATGGACCCATGGTGGAAGGAAACCATGTGTGAGTACAATTCTCACAGAATATAATAGCAATAGCACTTAGACTTATATACCGCTTCACACTGCTTTACAGCCCTCTTTAAGTAGTTTGCAGAGTCAGCATTTTGCACCCAACAAACTGGGTCCTCATTTTACCGACCTTGGAAGGATGAAAGGCTGAGACAACCTTGAGCCAATAAGGACTGAACTCCAGGCTGTGGGAAGAGTTTGCCTGTAATACAGCATTCTAATCACTGCATCACCATGGCAATGGAATAGAATAGACCAGAATAGAATAGAATAGAATGATTGTATAATATAATAGAACAGAACAGAACAGAACAGAATAGAATAGAATAGAATAGAATAGAATAGAATAGAATAGAGATAGCAGTTAGACCAGCGGTTCTCAACCTATGGGTCGCGACCCCATTTGAGGTCGATCGACCATTTCACGGGGGTCGCCAAGCAAGGCTGTCCACCATTTTTTTCCCCTTTTCCGGCGGGTGCCTTACCTCCCTTGGGCTGGGCCAGCCGGTGGTCGGCCTGCTCCGTCTCTGCCACTTGCCAGCTACGCCTCGGCCGGCACAGGGGGTGGCACCACACATGCACGGCGCTCCCAGGCAAGGAAAGTCCTTGACGTACGACCGGTTGGGTAGTCCTCGACTTACGACCGGTTTAGTCCTCGACTTATGACCAGTTGGGGGTCATGGCATTAAAAAGGTTGAGAACCACTGAGTTAGACTTATATACCACTTCACAGTGCTTCACAGCCCTCTTTAAGTGGTTTACAGCCTGTTGCCCCCAACAATCTGGGTCCTCATTTTACCGACTTCGGAAGGATGGAAGGCTGAGTCAACCTTGAGCCGGTCAAGATCGAACTCCTGGAGTGAGCTGTGAGTTAGCCTGCAGTACTGCATTCCAACCACTGCGCCACCACGCATGATAATGCTTATTATTATATACAGATAGCCCTCAAAATAGGACCATTCATTTAGCAAGAGTTCCAAGTTACAATGGTGCTGAACCAAGTGACTCCTGACTGGTCCTTACACTGATGACTGTCACAGGATCCTCATCGTCACATGTTTCCAATTCAGGAAGGTGGCAACCATCATGTATTTACTATGATTTAGTGTCTCAGGGTTATATAATCATCATTTGGATTTCCCCCTGGGTAGAGGGCCTTCAAGAGGGTGCAGATCAGGGTTCCTTGATGCTCTCAAAGCTTGGCTGTTTTCTTGCAGACATTTCATGACCCAACTAGGGAACATCACCAATATTAGAAGGGAGTATGGTTTGTGGAGAAGAGGAGGAGGAGGAGGAGATTGTGGGGTCATTGGTGCTCTCTGAGCTTGGCTGTTTTCTTGCAGACATTCCCTTACCCAAACTAGGTAACATCATCCCTGCTAGTAATACTGTTGATGTTACCTAGTTTGGTAATGAAATGTCTGCAGGAAAACAACCAAGCTCAGAGAGCACTAAGGAGCCCTCATTTCAAGCTACAAATATTCTTCTTTATGGGTACAGATAAGTCATGTGAAAATTTGTGTGCAGTTGGACACCTCAAGGATGGTGGGACAACAGCTGACCCCACAAAACAAGATGGCAATGGATCATTATGGAATCCACAGACTTGTCCCAGTCTGCCAATTCATTGGTTGCCAACTCCTGGCACACGTTTCATCTTGTTCAGCCTTGACATTTTGAGCGTCATGCTCTTCTCTCAAATCCAGCTGCTCCGTCAATGCTCATTTAGCATCTCTGCCTCGATCTGCCTAATAGCTGTGCTAGCCACATTTAGCCTCTCTCACCCTGACAATCTGATGATTTAATATCCCAGCTAATTATCCGTTGTCTTGCAGTCAACTTGCCAGCCTCTGATGGGTAATTCAATTGTCCATTTCAACAAACCTCAACCTTTTCAAAGGATGCCCTCTCAGAACAAGGGGCTGGAAGGAGAAGACTTCTTCAACTGGAAGCAACTGTAGAAACACCTGTTAGATTTCTAATGGGCCAGAAGTCCCACCTTTTTATTTTGTGAGTTTAGCCTACAAGGGTTCCCTAAAATCTACTCCACCTGCTTGTTTATACTCAAGTTAGATTAGATCCTGCAACATTATCCTGGGACACTTGTATTTGCCTTTTTTTTCACTGATTGAATGTCTCTTTTCCTTAAACTGGGGTTGGGGTAGGGTTTGGGATTAGGACAGGGTTAGGGTCAACATTGGGGTGGTCCCCCAATAACATTTTCAATATTTTGCAAACAGAATATTGTCTGGGTACATATGTATGGTTAACAATAATTACCGTAATATAGTAATAGATAACAGTAGTGGGTATAATTGGTTATCATAGACAGTATTAATTAATCAATCCATAACATTCTTCTTACTGGTATGTATTCAAAATAACATGTCACATTCCTTTCTCCCTAATTCATTTTCCTAGCCATTGATAGAAATTATCCCATGTTTTAAAGTAAACTGAATCTTCTTTCTCTTTAATCGCTAAAGTCAATCAATCCATTTCTGCACATTCTAAAATTTTCTTGATTAATACTTCTTCAGTTGGTACATTTTCATTTTTCCAATATTGGGCAAATACAATTCTCGCTGCTGTTAATACACGTAATATTAAATATTCGCTCCCCTTCTCATAATTAGCTCCCAATACTCCTAACAAAAACAGTTCTGGTTTAAAATCCATCTGTTTTTTTAGTCATCTTTTCCAACCATGCATGTACCTTAACCCAAAACTTTTTTTTGTTGGAGACACATCTTGGAGAAACCTGCAAAGGATTATTCTTTTAGGGACTCTGGCAAAAACAAAACAAAACCCCACCCTCCAAACAATTGGGATAATCCAAAGAGATATTTTGATGATTACACCCAACAATTTTAGCTAGGCTTCAATGTTTCACATTGTTTTTTCTTTTATGCCGAATAGCAAAGTTTGAATAATGAAGACTTTGCTCAATGTAAGAAGATTTCCATCCATTTTTTTTCCAGGTAATCACGACCCAGATATATAATAAATGACCATATGGCCAGGATATAAATCTTCCTGTGTTTGAAAAGCAGAAATGTAGAGCATATATCCCATAATGTAGCTTTAGCATTCGCTATAAATAAAAAAAGACAGATGCCTGCCATTTCACTACATTTCCAAGGAAGGTTGGAAGCACGCTGGAAAAGAAGTGGAAACTCATGATGTGTCACCCAAAGATGCTTGAACACTGTCAAGATCTTTGCAGATTCAAACCTGGGGGCCTCAAAGTTAGATCTTCCCAACCCAGTGTCCTCTGGGTTGTAGATTTTAGAATCCTGATTACCAAGCTCCTCTCGTATTAAGAGAAAAGTAGGGTTTCGAAAGAAGAAAGTGTCAGAATCCAATTATATTTCATCTCTAGTGATCGACTATGGAAAACCCCATTTCCGCCCTCTCTGGAGTCTGTCATACTACGTAGAGGAAGGGGGATGAGCAAAGGGGTTTTATGGCCCTCACTTCCTTCATTACAATTTCAAAGGGACTGAATGTGGATTCTCACCAAGAGGACTGACCATAACAATATGGCCATCACCTTTCATCTACTCCTCTCTGAAGTCTCCCTTTGGCCGGCAATAAGGGAAAAGGGGGGGAACAATGCAGCACCGGGAGTCTGGGAAAGGAGAGGAGGAAGATCGTCACCCGGAAGAACTGTGGGGTGAGGGGGGGGCTGCTTGAAAACACTAAAAACATTGAAGGGTGGCGTGCAATCATTTTCTCTTAATAAAGATGCCTGTTGGAAAAGATATCCCAAGAGTTCTGTATTCTTAAGATGTAAAGTGAGGTGGGTCCTTACACAGCACCTCTAGGCTCAGGAGACTCAGCTCACATGAGCGGTGACCATTTGCCACCATTCTTTTTTTTTTTAAATTTTATTTATAATACAATTAAAAACAAACAAACATTGGATTTAACGTGACATCCCAGTATATACATTCTTATCAGATTATTCTCATTATTATTATTATTTATTATAAATGTGTGGGCCACTGAGCCTGAAACAGCCTGTCAGAATCCAATTATATTTCATTTCTAGTTATCGACTATGGAAAACCCCATTTCCGCCCTCTCTGGAGTCTGTCATACTACGAAGGGGGAGGGGGATGAGCAAAGGGGTTTTATGGCTCTCACTTCCTTCATTACAACTTCAAAGGGACTGAATGTGGATCTCACCAAGAGGACTGACCATAACAATATGGCCATCACCTTTCATCTACTACTCTCCCTTCTGCCGGCCATGAGGAAAAGGGGATGGAAATGTAATGCCTGGGATTGTCGCTGGAAGGACAGTGGGGTGGGGGCTGCTTGGGAACACTTAAAACCTTGAATGGTAGGGGATGGCCCCTCAGATCCTGTCTAGAATGCCTGCAACCATCTTCTTTTAATAAAGATGCCTGTTGGAAATATTCCAAGAGTTCTGTCTTCTTAAGATGCAAAGTGGGGTGGGTCCTTACAGAAACTTTTTAATCTTCCAGGAACTTCCAAAGAGATTTAGAAGCACCAGAAGGAAAGGATAAACAAGGAAAAAACACCCCCACCCCAGAAGAAAGGAAGGGATGAGACAATGAGAGAACACAAGTCAATGGATCAAGAAAGCAGGCGTACCTGAGGATAAATTGGTCCACCGTGATATTGTTGGTAACTGTCACCAAAGCAGTGACAACTTCTCCCTGTTTGATGGGCTTCAATGGCAGCTGAATGACAATGTTGCTGTCCAGCCACAATTCAGTCAGCTGAGAACTCTCTGGTGCCTGGTGGAGACTGATAGACCCAATGTGTTGTAAGTGGGACATCTTTTCTCCTGACCCTTCTTTTCCTGGACGGATCGCATTACCTTTCCGTAGGTCTTCAGTGGTACACTCCCCATTTTCACCCCCAGGGTGGATTGCATAATAAAGCTCTACTGAGATCCCATCAGACCGATCAGCCACTTTCTTATGGCCAGTGATAATTGTGGGTGGGTTAAACCAAGTTGGCTGAAGATCTAGACTTGCCACGCACAATCCCAGGTCTCCCTTCAGTCGACAGCTGCCCCGAACTCCCAAACTTTCCCAGAAGGCGAAAGCGTGCATGCAAGGTAGCTGTTCAGACATGCTGTAGTCATCCCAATCTCTCCCCACAATGTAGAAGAGAACTTGGACTTTGGGCCTGGTCAAGTAGACTTTTTCACTCATGATATAAGCTTTCAGCTTCCAGTTAAATGTAAACTTGTTGGTGGACCCAAATGCATTGGAGGTCAACAGCAGATCCTGAGGGACATCATGTTCCACCAGGAATGGTCCATAGCTAACGCTGACGATGGGCCTCTTCTTAGTTTTGTATGTAAAGAAGGTTTCCATACGAGATTGCAAACTTGAGTTTTTCATAAATTCATGGTTGGCTTCTCTAACAAAAAATGAGGACTCAGTACCAGAAATCTGATATTTTACAGGTAGATACGCTGATGAAGATGAAAATTTCTGGACATTGTCCAAGGCAACACGTCCCATGGCCACTATTATGGAATAAAGGGAGGGGGGAAACAGAATTAAACATTGAATTTGTTAGGTGCAAAATAGTAATAATTAAATCAGAGGTACATATTGATACAAAGTTAGACCCATCACACTGTCTTTTCACCTCAACAAGAGGTGTTGCTGTGAAGCACCTCATGAACATCAGAGCTACTTTCTCCAAGCTTGGTGCAAGACATTTACAAGCTTCTAGGAGAGATTCGTCCTGCCGTTTCAAGTGGTTTTATAAACACAGCCTCTTGTTTTGAGAACATTCCAAAGGGCAGAATTGAACAGAAGGAACTAGAACAGATAATCCATCACAGTGACTCTTAATATCCTGCTGGGGGAAGCCCTAACAACTAATGTATACATACATACCTGCAGTCTACTTTTTATCACTTGGGGTTCAGTTGGGTTCCATCTATTTATTTATTGAATTTAGAGTAGAATAGAGTAGAATAGAATAGAATAGAATAGAATAGAATAGAATAGAATAGAATAGAATAGAATAGAATAGAATAGAATAGAAAGACTGGACTGGACTGGATTAGACTAGACTAGACTAGACTAGACTAGAATAGAACAGGGATAGGATGGGATAGCATGGGATGGGATAGGATAGGATAGGATAGGATAGGATAGGATAGACTAAACTAGACTAGACTAGAATAGAATAGATAACAGAAAGAATAGAATAGAATACAGAAAGAATATAATAGACTAGACTAGACTAGAACAGAACAGAATAGAAGCTGGAAGGGACCTTGGAGGTCTTCTAGTCCAGCCCCCCGCTCAAGCAGCAGAACCTATACCTATTTATTTGTCACCGATCTCACCCAAGTTTGTGGAGCTTGGTTCAACTCTGCTGTGGATACCTATTTTAGCATCATCTATAAAGGTTCTCAGTTATCCAGGTCATGGTTGTCCCAAAGGTGCTTTTTTTCAGGAAGGAACTGGACTTTCTTGTGTTTCTTTGAAGATGTTTCACTTCTCATCCAGTCAGAGCTGAAGAAGCTTCTTGGATGAGAAGCGAAACGTCTTCAAAAGAAAAACAAGAAAAGTCCAGTTGCCTCCCCCCAAAAAAGCACCTTTGGGACTATTCTAGTATTGGAATTTTAGCCCGTGAAATACCAAGCACAAGTCAAATATGCATGCTGGCTGGGGAATTCTGGGAGTTGAAGTCCACATATCTTCAAGCGGCCAAGGTTGAGAAACCGTGGTCTAGGTTCCAAATGCTAAGTTTCTTACACTGACCCTCAACAAGATGGCAACTTCATTAACATTCTACCTAGGCAGTGCTTTGCAAACATGTCCAGGTCATCTGCCCTTCTGCGAGAACGAGAGTTAGTGGGATGCTACGAAGTGGAAAACTATAAGAAGTCATCCTTTTTCTTCCTTTTGTTCGCCCCCCCCCCAATGAGGCACGGAGAACGTGGAATGGAGAGCCATAACTTCCAAATGGTTATTTAAGGTGATGCATCTTCATATATAATTCATACAGAAGAACACGAGGGTAGGATTCATTTTCTTCCAAATGAGCAAAGTGCTATTAAAATCCCGAAAATGCAATTTATTAAAAAAAAACAAAATGTAATAACCGCACAAGACAAAAAAACATGGAGCAGGGGTAACAGCCTGCCAATGAAAAGAAAATCTAATTGACAAGTACATTATGGTGAGTCCCCATCTCTGTCCTCCTTTGTTCCATCTCCATTTCCATCTCAGTCACATCATAATCAAAAAGTGTCTCGGTACACATGTTCAGTAGAGAAACTGACTGAAAATAGAACTGTCTTTGCATTTGGGGGGCATCGTTCAGTGACACCACAAGTGTTTGGAAGCCAAGCGGTCTCGCAAACTGTTGAATAATAGCAACAGACTTCTATACCACTTTGTAGTGATTTACAGCCCTCTCTAAGCGGTTTACAGAGTCATCCTGTTGCCCCCGACCATCTGGGTCCTCCTTTTAGTGACCGCGGAAGGATGGAAGGCAGAGTCAACCTTGAGCTGGTCAAGATCAAACTGTTGGCAGTGGGCAGAGGGAAGGAAGGAAGGAGGGAGGGAGGGAATAAGGGGAAAAGGAAGAGCAATAGCCCTTAAACGTATATACCGCTTCACAATGCTTTACAGCCCTCTCTAAGCAGTTTACAGAGTCAGCATATTGTCCCCAACTGACATTTTACTGACCTCAGAAAGAAGGAAAGGTGAATAAACGTTGAGCTGGTCAGGATCAAACTCCTGGCAGTGGGCAGAGTTTGCCTGCAATACTGCATTCTAACCACTGCACCACCACAGCTCCTAAAAGGGTGGGATAAGCCTTTGTCTCGCCTCAAAACATTCCTCCTAAAGCAGCCACATTTTCTTATGACCTTCCCTCCCCCTTTGAGATGGGTCTGCAGTCAAAAATCAGCGTGCTGAGTTCGGACAAAGAAAGAGGCACAACGAACAGCAACATCCATTTATTTTAATTGAACTGACCGTGCCATGAATTGGAGAGAGTTAATGAGATTATCCCTTGTATCATTCCCCTTTAACCACACTGCCCATACCATCTGCTAATTAACATTTGAAAGGTTAATTCTCCAAGGGACATCTTGTGGAGGATAGATAGTCCTGAGGTCATAGATTCAATAGTCTAGAAATGGATGTTTTATTGAGCATGTGAAGAGTTGAACGCCAAACAATTATGCACCCGAAGACAAGCGAACTGATCTTAATTCCAGCCTGCCTCTCAACCAAGTCTTGCTCAGCATCTCATGAGCTTAATGTCTATGGAGTTTCTCAATCATCCAGGTCATGGTTATTCCAAAAGGCAACTGGACTTTCTTCCAGTTTCCATCAAAAGGTCCAACTGCCTTTTGGCAAAGCACCTTCAGGACATCTCAGGAGCTTTTGGACCACAAAACCAATAGTCTTTGGAATGAAATTAATTCTGCCACCACATTCTCCGCCAATATTAACATTTTTTTTTCACTTTGAGGCATTGATGTCTAGCAGGAACAACCAGATGTTGAGATTCTAGAAAGAGTACAGAGAAGAGCAATGAAGATGATTAGGGGACTGGAGGCTAAAACATATAAGGAACGGTTGCTGGAATTGGATATGTCTAGTTTAATGAAGAGAAGGACGAGGGGGGACATGACAGCAGCCTTCCAATATCTCAGGGGCTGCCATAAAGAAGAGGGAGTCAAGCTATTCTCCAAAGTGCCTGAAGGCAGGACAAGAAGCAACGGATGGAGACTCATCAAGGAGAGAAGCAACCTAGAACTAAGAAGAAACTTCCTGACCATTAGAACAATTAACCAGTGGAACAACCTGCCTCCAGAAGAGGTGAATGCTCCAGCACTGGAAGTTTTTAAGAAGAGACTGGACAGCCATTTGTCCGAAATGGTATAGGGCAGTGGTTCTCAACCTGTGGGTCGGGACCCCATTTGGGGTCGAACGACCATTTCACGGGGGTCGCCAAACAAGGCTGTCCGCCATTTTTTCCCCCTTTTCTTTGGCCACGCCCCTGGCACCCGGTGATTTATAAGTGGTTGGGGGTCACCACAACATGGGGAACTGTATTATGGGGTCGCAGCATTAGAAAAGTTGAGAACCACTGTCATAGGGTTTCCTGCCTGAGCAGGGTGTTGGACTAGATGACCTCCAAAGTCCCTTCCAACTTTATTATTATTATTATTTATCTCAAAGAAATATCCGTGCATTTGGATATCTTATCCTCAAAATTCCCCTGTTGAAAAGAGTCATCAGACTGGAGCTGCAGAACTGTGGGAGAAGATCCCATTTTGCATTGGGTAAGGTCCTGCCTAGTCTGGGATGAAATCCAAAAGAGGAGCACCAGGGGAGAATTCAAACTTGGAAGAAAGCTGTCAAGCTTCTGAACTCTTTTCAAAACATCTGTTACTTCCACTAAGATCAGTCAACCCATCAAATTGGCCTCCAAAGATAAGAGATCATTTTATATTTTAAAGATCATCTCGACTGACTTTTGTGGCCGACCTCCACTGAGAGGCATCTATAAGGTTGCCGACAGAGATACCCTGATTTTTATCACAAGCATCCCTCCAGCTCCACTCATATTGTTTCTAAGAATTAGCT
This sequence comes from Crotalus tigris, assembly GCF_016545835.1. NCBI lineage: Eukaryota > Metazoa > Chordata > Lepidosauria > Squamata > Viperidae > Crotalus > Crotalus tigris. The sequence continues at coordinate 1,369,965 of NW_024097260.1, read as the reverse complement.
GGGAGGCAGAGAAACAGACAGGTCTGCAAGATCAAAGGGCATGTCAAGTATTTGGAATATGAAGAAGGGAGTGGGGGGAAGCCCAGAAACTCTATGGAACAGATAAATCAAACTGACTGTTTGTCACAGACAGACATTAAATCAATTTGTGCCATTCACTCTCTGAAGAATCCATTTTGCTTTCTGTCCAGTGCATTTTCCTTGCTGAAGAACGTGCAGGGGTGGCCATCCTATTCTTAGATCTTTATTTTTATCCCATTTGCTTGATTTCCACCTCACCTTTCCTAGTAAATCAGGGAGGAGGAGAGGAAGAAGGAGAAGGAGAAGGAGGAGGAGAAGAGGCAGAAGGAGGAGAAGAAGAAGAAGAAGAAGAAGAAGAAGAAGAAGAAGAAGAAGAAGAAGAAGAAGAAGAAGAAGAAGAAGAAAAGAAGGAGGAGAAGGAGAAGGAGAAGAAGAAGAAGAAGAGGAGGAGGAGGAGGAGGAGGAGGAGGAGGAGAAAGAGGAGGAATGGTCCAGTATAATTAAAATCCTATATATTATGCAAATCAGCTAGCACCAAGGTGCTAACCGTGCATCAGAGGAAGAGTTCAAAACTCCAACTTCCTTGCACGTGAACTGATCCATACTTTACATGACAAATCAATCAGCTGGATCGACTGCCAGGAGGTGATGGATGCACTTCTGAAGGAAATGCCATAAGCAGGTTGCTACTCCTTGGACATTGTCCACAGCTGCCTTTTGTTGGGAAACTCTCAACTGACCAAGGAGAAGGAATCAAGCAGGGCATTAGCCTCGAGTCTTTGTGCAGTTGCAAAGGGCCTGATCCCTGCCCAGGTTTCATGGAACCTTCTCTGTTTATTCCCAAAGGAGGAAGGAGAGCAGCTTGAAGAGGTCCTTGCACTACAGGCCACGCAGAATAAAGTGGTCAACTTCAGCATCTTATGTGTGGTTGGGCTTGACATTTCTGCCTCCAAGCACCTCGGTGATGCCCTTGAGTTCAGGAAGGCCACTATGCCACCTTTACTTAAGGACATCCGATGGCAACTCCACAACGGTTTCCTTCTGGAGTGTTTTTTAAAATATTGTTCCAAACTTATGCAAAAGAATTAGGTCACATCTTTCCACCAGCGACGGTGGGGGTTTGAAAATAATGCAGATGTTTTCTTAATTGGGGCCACCTTCTTCCAGACTTTCTGCTGCCAGCCTGTTCTTTTCAGGCACTGTTTCCTTGTCTTCAGACAGCTAATTAAAAAAAGGACTTCAAGAAGAAGCCAGCAAATGATAGATCTGATACTGTTACTCCTTCCTTCCTTCTCCCCCCCCCCTTTCCTTAATGGCAGTGCATTTTTTCCTCTCCTTTCAATTAGGGCCATAGCCATTAATGGATTACTCTGCAAAATTAATAGCTCCAAGGCAGCTTGAAAGGAGACAGAGGGAGGGAGAGAGAGAGAGAGAGTACTCATTTTAATTAGAAACAGAGACTAGGACCCCATGTTGCCATCATGGAACTGCTATTGGCTATCCAGGAAAGTTCCTTCAGAGAAAATGAGTCCTCCATCATAATCGTTCCTCGCTCATTTACTCTGCAACGAGAGGAAGACACTCAAACCAATTGACTTGGGTACACCAGTAAAGAGTCTACGCCAGTGATGGCAAACCTTTTAGAGACCGAGTTCCCAAACTGCAACCCAAAACTCACTTATTTATCGCCGGGTGCCAGGTAGGTGTTGCCCACTGGATGGGAGTGGCTGTGGTGGTCATGGCAGATTGGGTGGGAGTGGCCAAGGTGGGCATGATCACTTCGAAGTTGCTCGTGGGGAGGGACACCTGTAGGGGCCGGGCAGGGTTGGGGGAGATCCAGGGGCTCTCTGCCAGGTGGGGCGGTGGGCAGGAAGGCTTGTCCTGCGGGGTGAGGTGAGGCATGGTGAGGCAGAGCGGGGGTGCCATTGTCACAGGGCAAGGTGTGACAGGGGCAGGGGTGGCTGCTGCCTGACACCTCGACCTCTGCACACAGAGGCCAGCGAGCGCATGGGTGCTGGGATGCATCCGGCCATGTGAGCGAGTTAGCGGGCAGCTGGTTGAAGAGGGACAGTTGCCATCTCCGGGGCATGGCCTGTGTGCCCACAGAGAGGGCTCTGAGTGCCGCCTCTGGCACGCATGCCATAGGTTCGCCACCACTGGTCTAAGCATTAACTGGAAGCAAATGCATCGTTATTGGCTCAGTTTCCCAGGGAATACAAACATATCTGGAGACATCTATGGAGCTTCTCAGTCACTGGACTTTCTTGTTTCGCTCCTCATCCAAGAAGCTTCTTCAGCTCTGACCAGATGGTGGGGAATGGAAGGATTTATACTCCTTGAAGACCACTGGTCATTTGCCTTCTTTTAGAGAGTCATTAAGGCCATTTGGAGGTTTACCTGTTGTCCTCAGGGTCACCTGAGCAGTGCAAATGTGTGTGGAGTCTTCTTGGCTGCAGGATGCAAATGACCAGCGGTCTGCAAGGAGTATAAATCCTTCTATTCCCCCCATTCAGTCAGAGCTGAAGAAGCTTCTTGGATGAGAAGCGAAACGTCTTCAAAGAAAAAAACAAGGAAGTATAGTTGCCTCCTGAAAAAGCACCTTTGGGACAACCATGACGTGCATGACTGAGAATCTCCATAGATGTCTCCAGATAGGTTATCAAGACTTCTTGAGAAGAACATCTCTGAGAAGTTCTTAAGAGCCGAGGTGGCATAGCAGTTAGGGTGCAGTACTGCAGGCCACTTTAGCTGACTGTGTTCAGCAGGTCAGCGGTTCAAATCTCACCGGCTCAAGGTTGACTCAGCCTTCCATCCTTCCGAGGTAGGTAAAATGAGGACCCAGATTGTTGGGGGCAATGTAAATATATATATACATTGCTTACTGGTGTACACCGTTTAGAGAGTGCTTGCACTTAAAGCGGTATATAAGTCTCATAAATAAAATAAATAAATAAAGTTAAGAAGAATCGTGATGGATCAGAACTCCTGTTTGGGCAATCCATTTTATGAAATGACTCAGAGTCTTCCAAAAAGGATGGAAGATGATGAATTCTTCTCCCATCTCACCCCTTGATTAGCATTTATTTAATGGCAAATCTAGACAGCATACAAAAAAGTGCGTATAGTCAAGGCTATGGTTTTCCCAGTTGCAAAGTATGGCTGTGAAAGTTGGACCATAAGAAAGGCTGAGAAAGGCCAAAGAATGGAGGCCTTGGAACTCTGGTGCTGGAGTAGACACCTGCGAGTCTCCTGGACTGCAAGGTGATCAAACTGGTCAGTCCTAGAGGAGATCAACCCCGACTGCTCTTTAGATGGCCAGATCCTGAAGTTGAAACTCAAGTCCTTTGGCTACCTAATGAGAAGGAAGGACTCCCTGGAGAAGAGCCTAAAGCTGGGAAAGATGGAGGGCAATAGAAGAAGGGGACGACAGAGAATGAGATGGCTGGATGGAGTCACTGAAGCAGTAGGTGTGAGCTTCAATGGACTCCAGAAGATGGTAGAGGACAGGAAGATCTGGAGGAAAGTTGTCCATGGGGTTGTGCTGGGTCGGATATGACTTCGCAACTAACAACAACAAATGCAGAAGATGCTGGTGGCCATTATATAGCCATGGTCATTGGCTACTGGTAGACCTGTTCTCTGTAAATCCAGCTTGGATGTCACTTCAGTTGGTTTGTCTCAACACTTGACATTGCTAGGTTGAAAAAAAAATAACAGAAGTATGGATGCTAATATTGGGCTGCACCTCCTCTATAATATTCTTTTTATGAAACCTTACTAGGTAGTCAGTTAAAACAAATATTCTGAAAAGGATTGGCCTTTCAATACTTTATGCCATTCCTTGACATCCCCTGACCCTCGTTAAAATATCCACTTTCGTGGGATTTTCTATTTTTTTTTTTTTAAAAAAAAATGTGGGTTCTGTTGGGCTCTTAAAACCAATAGTGTAACACTTCGACGGATAACTAGTAACAGACTAGTAACAGACATATATGTATGCCCACACACAGAGACACACATCCCCCAGTTTGTCTCTCAGAGCAAACTTTGGCAACATGAGCTACGTCTGAACTTTCACCTCTCTCTTGGCAGGGAACCAGCCAACATCAACAGAAGATCCCTCAGCCGGTTCCCATTATCCATTCCACATAACATATAGAAGAAACCAACCCTCCTCCTCCTCCTCCTCCTCCTCCTCCTCCTCCTCCTCCTCCTCCCCCCTCCTCTTCCTCCTCTTCCTCCTCCTCCTCCTCCCTGCATACCGCATTAACACTGATGATGTTACCTAGCTGAGTAATGAAACATCTGCAAAAAAACCACCAAGCTCAGAAGACACCAAAGACCCCATTCTTCTTCTTCTTCTTCTTCTTCTTCTTCTTCTTCTTCTTCTTCTTCTTCTTCTTCTTCTTCTTCTTCTTCTTCTTCTTCTTCTTCTTCTTCATTTTCTTTCTTCTCTTCTTCTTCTTCTTCTTCTTCTTCCCCTCCTCCTCTTTCTTCTTTCTTCTTCTTCTTCTTCTTCTTCTTCTTCTTCTTCTTCTTCTTCTTCTTCTTCTTCTTCTTCTTCTTCTTCTTCTTCTTCTTCTTCTTCTTCTTCTTCTTCTTCTTCTTCTTCTTCTCCTTCTCCTTCTTCTCCTCCTCCTGCTTCTCCTCCTCTCCCTTCTAGCACTGATGATATTCCCTAGTTGGGTCATGAAATGTCTGCAAGAAAACCACCAAGCTCAGAGAGCACCCCCACAGTCTTCCTCCTGCTCCTGCTCCTGCTCCTCCTGAAGCTGAGTTCATATAAAGTTGGAACTAATTAAAACCAGCATGCAGCCTAAGTGGACAGATTCTTTCCTCCATCTCTGGACTAGCACTGCATTCTATTCCATCCGTACAAATGCAAAACAGGTGATGAATCTCGGGTGCAAATTTTTCCCAGGTCTCTGAAACATGGAGATTGTGAGAACCCAGAAGCCACTTTTTGCTTAAGATTTCTAGTATATTTTATAAGAAAGCACCGATGCTGGATGCTAGATGTACTTGCCAGTTCCTCCTAATTCTTCTTTTGAACCAATGAAGGCAAGTCCTTTGTCCGAAGTCTAGGAAAAGTCCGCAGTCAGTCTTGGTGGACCTGTAACTGCCCACCCTCTGCTCAAACTGGACTTCAGAGTAGCAGCTGTCTATCTCTGTGGAATGCGGTGCCAGCACAAGTCTGGTATTTCCACAGCGATGAATTCGTTGAGAATTTCCCGTTCTCATGACATTGAATTATCTAATGCGACGGCTGAGTTTGCACAACACGTTTAGCCAGATCAGTGAAAGACTTAAGAGGCACATCGCGCTAAGCGTGGTGACCTTCCTAGTGGTTTTGTGACTTAAGGTGGTTATGAATCCATCTACAGCAGTGGTTCTCAACCTGTGGGTCGGGACCCCATTTGGGGTTGAACGACCATTTCACCGGGGTCGCCAAATAACGCAGTCCGCCAATTTTTCCCCCCTTTTCCTTAGCTGTGCTACTCCCTTTTCTTCTATTGGCTTTTGAAAGCCAATAGAAGAGACTCTCTTGAATAGAGTCTAATTCGATTGGCTTTCAAAAGCCAATAGGAATTGTCCAGGCTGTCTCTGCCCTGCTGAGCCCGCCAAAAGTCCCAGTCTGCAAACGGTGCTGCACCAGTTGAGTAGTCCTCGACTTACGACCGGTTGAGTAGTCCTCGACTTACGACCGATGGGGGGTCGCGGCATTAAAAAGGTTGAGAACCACTGATCTACAGGGAGAAATCTGGGTAAAAGCACAGAGCAGCCAGCCAGCCAGATAAAGGGTTAAAAAGGGTCAAATCCCGAGAAATCTTATTTGTGGTTTCAAGCAACTGGGAGATCTGAAGCCAATTTCCCCTCTTTGAGCTTGAAATAAGGTAAAAGCAAACCAGACCAAACAGAGAAGATTTGGGGGTAGGGGAGGGGGAAAGAAGAGGGGGGGGGCTCTGATTCTCTCCTTTCAGTCGCTGAACAGAAGGTAGTCATTTATTCTGCATTTTCAAAGCTGTGGTTGGTGGAATTTTTCTTTCCACGGTCGCCAACGGTGAGTTCATTTCATAGCTTTCTGCTTCAGACTGAATCAAAAGCAGACTTGCTCAGGGCCAAAGTGTTGGTTACTATTTATTGCAGCAGCAGCAACTACCCAGGTGAAGGCAGGTAGGGAAGAGCTTTGTTATTAGGTGGCAACCACGTGATCCTTGTGGAATTTACACGAAAGCTGGGACATGACCGCTGAAGTAAAGACAAGGACAGAGAAAGCTCGAACAGCGTTCTTCAGAATGAAAAAGGTCTTCTGCAGTCACGACAGAAGCCTAAGACTGAAAATCAGGCTTCCCTTTTCTCTTTCCTTTCCTTTTCCTCTCTTCCCTTCTCCTCCTTTTCTCCTCCCTCCCCTCCCCTTCATCTTCTCCCTTCCCTCCATTTTTAAAAGCAATCTAGAACCATCCAAAGTAACAAGAAGCGCCCTGCTATCCAATCAGTAGTGCTGTTCCCCATCAGTCACTTTGAGAGTATTAATTATCAATGTGCTCGTGTTGAACATTGCCAGGGGTGGTATCCCCAGCCCAGTGGATTCTCACAGTGGACTATTACATTTGAATTCAAAGAATACACAGCTACTTTATTCTCTTGAATCCTGATTGATCAATTACCCATTCTATGGCTGAGATTAAATGTTTGTCTCTCCCTAAGATCCTGTTTGGGTAAGGAGAGAATAAAAATTATATGAAAGCTGGGACATGACCATTGAAGTAAAGACAAGGATAGAGAAAGCCCAAATAGCATTCTTCAAAATGAAAAAGGTCTTCTGCAGTCACGACAGAAGCCTAAGACTGAAAACCAGGCTTGTCAGATGTTATATTTTTTCTATCCTGCTCAATGGAGTAGAGAGCTGGTCTCTGACAGAAGGCCACCTGAAGAGACTAGAAGCATTTGAAATGTGGATTTACAGGCGGCTGTTACGCATAAGCTGGGTTGACAAGATCAGAAATGAGGAGGGGATCAGCCATCTGGGAAAGCCAAGGGAAATCATCAAAACAATTAAAAAACGAACCTTAGAATATTTCGGACCTTGATGCAACACCCAGAAAAATACGGCATACTCCATTTAATCCTCCAGGGAAAGATTGAAGGCAAACGAGGTCCAGGCAGAAGAAGAACATCGTGGCTTCAAAATCTAAGGGACTGGTTTGGACAAAACTCAGCAGCACTTTTTTGTGCGGCTGCTGATTAAAAACAGGATCGCCAACATGATCACCAACGTCCGATAACGGATATGGCACAAGAAGAAGAAGGTTCTTAATGGAAACCTTCCTGGGTGCTACAGTGGCAGAAGAATTCCTTGGATGTCTCCTGTGTGGCAAATTCACCATCTCAGCTTTCCAGAGTCAGAAGACAAAACATTTTACAGCCTACGTAAAAAAAAAAAAAAAAACCAAGAGGTCAATCTTGGCATCTCCAGGACTTTTGGAAGGAAGAGACTTGTCCCACGTTCAGAACACTGTTGACCCCCAGAATGGATCCAGTTAGAGACCTTCCAACCTCTAAATGATTTCAACTGTTGTCATCACACAGTTGCTGACAGCCCAAACCTAGAGGGTCTAATATTTCTTGGTTGGCATTTTTGATGAATTAAAAGCACTGTACTTGCTTGGTGCAAAGAATCAGGACCATATGTTAAGTTGTAGTTGAACAGAATAAAATAGAATAGAATAGAGTAGGGTAGGGTAGGGTAGGGTAGGGTAGGGTAGGGTAGGGTAGGGTAGAGTAGAGTAGAGTAGAGTAGAATAGAATAGAATAGAAGAGAGCTGGAAGGGACCTTGGAGGTCTTCTAGTCCAGTCCCCTGCTCAAGGAAGAGAACATATACCATCTCAGACAGGTGAATGTGCAGTCTCTTCTTTAAAATCTCCAATGATGGAGCGCCCATGATTTCTGGGGGCAAGCTGTTCCACTGGTTAATTGTCCTCACTGTCAGGAAGTTTCTCCTTAGTTCCAGGTTGCTTCTCTCTTTGGTCAGTTTCCAACCATTGTTTCTCATTCTTCCCTCTGGTGCTCTGGACCACATCTTCTGACTTTATAGATTTGTCCTCTTGGAAACAAGGACAACTACTTTCGGTCCACTCCAAAGGTCCATTGCTTCTATGTTGGCCAATCAGCAGGGTTAGCCATACACCAGTTCTTTCTCCTTTCAAGAGCTCAAGATACAACACAACGCAGAGCTTCGACAGCTTCCCAGACTAAGGAACGTGGTCATCCCGGGAAGTAAACCATGGAATCTCTGCTTAGAAGCCAGTATTCACATTTGGGAGGAAACGTAGCCTTTTCTGATTTGGCCACCAGGTTAACAGAGAAAAATACGTTCTTAACGTTACAAGCAGCCTTCTCTGTTGCTGCTTCCTCATTCTTTTCCTCTTGACAAACAAGCCTTATCTCTCCGTTCCCAAGTTTTCTCCGCTCTGCAGAACAGCCACCAGGAGGAGCCCGCTGAATATTAGACAAGCACCGTTCCCTCCCCTCCATACACCCCATTCATCTCTTGTTCTCCTGCAGATGGTTCAGATTGGTGGGTCAAAATCCCAACCCAGGCAAGCCTGAAATCCTAGTGAAATCCTGCAAGCAGGAACATCAAAACATGAAAAAGAGCCCTTGACGCTGAAGTCACGTTGAAGAAAAGAGATGCTTGCAATTCATTTGGCTTCTTACTGGAGAATCATAGGATCCTAAGGCTGGAAAGGATCATGGAGGTTCTCTAGTCCAAGCCACTGCCCAAAGCAGGAGTCCTAATTCCATCCTGGACAAATGGTTTATTTTAGTCGTTTTTTTTTATGCTGCCATCTTTCCTACAAGGTGTCTTTGGGTGGCAAATGGCGGTCCAATCTTTTCTTTGAAAATATCTCAGGGGCTGCCCCAAAGAAGAGGGAGTCAAGCTGTTTTCCAAGGCGCCTGAAGGCAGGACAAGAAGCAACGGATGGAGACAACTTCTTCTTCTTCTTCTTCTTCTTCTTCTTCTTCTTCTTCTTCTTCTTCTTCTTCTTCTTCTTCTTCTTCTTCTTCTTCTTCTTCCTCTTCTTCTTCCTCTTCTTCCTCTTTTTCTTCCTCCGCCTCTTCCTCTTCTTCTTCTTTCTCCTCCTCCTCCTCATTGTTATTGTTGTTGTTATTATTGCTATTTAATTCCCTTGGACATTCATCATATGATTTAGCCTCCAGACTCCTGATCATCTTTGTTGCTCTTCTCTGCACTCTTTCTAGGGCATGAATCGCTCAATGGATGTTGCCAGAACACAATGGTGTCCCACTTTCCTATCCACTAATTGGGCCTTTTCCACATCATATCATTTGAAGCCGGCATGCACACAGGTGCCTCTGTGGTAGATGTTTCTCATCTCTGTAGCTTGGCACTGGTTGTGTACCAAACAAGAGGCACTGTTTGTTACAGAGCAGTCTGTACAGAATCTCTTTATGGATTTAGCAAGATGAGGAAAGTTCTTTTTGGCGCCAATTGTTAGGGAAAGGAAAACAAGCAATGGCGATTCAGATGGTGGAAATCATCATAATTCTACAAAGAGGAAACCAAAATGAAAAGAGACGAGAAGAAAGAAGCAAAGCCAGGAATTAATTCTGAAAGATGAGCACCATTTTGTTGTTCCATGGGGTAGTTGTTCAACTGTCAGAATTAATTCCAAGCTTCGCTTCTTTCTTCTCGTCTCTCTTCATTTTGGCTTTCTGGGAACAGAAGACTTGGATGAGTTGAGAGACATGAATCAGGTTCTGCAAAAAATGGACTGATCTTACTTCTAAAACCTCCCTTTGCCGCAGCTTGATGGAACAACTATGCTTGGCTGACATCAAAGGGGGACCTTGGAGTCCTAGTGGACGATCACTTGACTATGAGCCAGCAATGGTCAGCAGTAGCCAAAAAAGCTAATACAATCCTGGGATGCATAAACAGAGGCCTAGAATCAACATCACGTGAAGTATTAGCACTGCTTTATAAAGCCCTAGGAGACCACACCTGGAATACTGCAGCCAGTTTTGGTCACCATATCACAAAAAAGATGTTGAGAGTTTGGTAAAAAATTCAGAGAAGAGCAACTAAGATGATCAAAGGAGACCAAACTATATGAAGAACGGCTGCAGGACTTGGGTTTGGCTAGTCTAAAGAAAAGAAGAAATAGGGGAGACAGGATAGCAGTGTTCCAGTATCTGAGGGGCTGCCACAAGGCAGAAGGGGTCAGGTTGCTCATCAGAGCACCAGAGGGAAGGATGAGAAACAATGGTTGGAAACTGATCAAAGAGAGAAGTAACCTGGAATTAAGGAGAAACTTCCTGACAGTGAGGACAATCAACCAATGGAACAGCTTGTCACCAGAAATCGTGGATGCTCCATCACTAGAGGTTTTTAAGAAGAGACTAGACATTCACCTATCTGTGACAGTATAGGTTTTCTTGCTTGAGCAGGGGGCTGGACTAGAAGACCTCCAAGGTTCCTTCCAGCTCTATTCTATTCTGTTCTGTTCTGTTCTGTTCTGTTCTATTCTATTCTATTCTTCAAGAGTTTCTTCCATAAGCCCAATAAAATGGTTTAAGCCAATATTTTGCAAATTCAAGAAAGGTTCATGAAGGAAACGAAAGCTGAACAAAGAACGTAAGCACAGTTGTAGATTGACTTCTTTGCTTAAGAACCAAGTGGCAGGTCCCAATTGTAGTCGTTCAATGAGGACTATCTGCAACCTTTCCAAGATATATCTAAAGAAGTGAGCCGTAGCTCATGAACACTGATGCTGTTTAATAAAAAGTGAACAGGTGCTGCTGAATTCATCCTGATGATTTTTTTTTTGCCACCAGAGATAAACACAGCACTTCTTTAGCTGTTTCTTAATCTTTGTGTTTCCAGAGCATCAAGTAATATCTACCTCACTTCAGTAGATTTAGTACTTGGCTCCGACTGTATACTAATCTATCTGCTTCCCCTTCCTCTCTCTAATTTGGCATCCTTCCAGAGAGTTCCCATCATCCTCCAGGCCTCTATAACCTTTTCTCTCGGAGGAGAGGAAGCAATATGTTACTTAACATCTGCTCAGATGTGTAGTTGGCTGACCTTGGTATCACCTGCTGCAGATGTTGCTCCATCCAAGCATGGAAAGGGAAGATCAGAAAACGAAGGACGCATTTTTCTACACTACCGTGTAATTTGACACCCATTCTGGAGAGGAATGCCTCCGTGCATATAAGCCAGCATTTGCTTAATTGGGGTTTATTGTAGAAGGCATGTTGGGTTCATATGCCCTGCTCAACTCCAGGTCTTGGTTACTTTAAATCCACCAGCCAAGATCAAACCCATTCTGTTATGAATTGGGGCAAAGTTTCTCAACCTGGGAAGGCTTCAGATTTGTGGACAGATGGGATAAGATGGGATAAGACCTGAATCAATACACGAGAATATTTGTAGCACAGGGTTGAACTGTGGGATCCTGAATGCTCTCTGACCTTGGTTGTTGTCTTACAGATGTTTCATAACCCAAGTAGGTCACATCATCAGTGTTAGAAAAAAGTGAGGTTTGCAGAGAGGAGGAGAAGGAGAAGGAAGAAGAGGAGGAGGAGGAGGAGGAGGAAGAGGAGGAGGAGGAAGAAGAAGAAGAAGAAGAAGAAGAAGAAGAAGAAGAAGAAGAAGAAGAAGAAGAAGAAGAAGAAGAAGAAGAAGAAGAAGAAGAAGAAGAAGAAGAGCAGGAGCAGGAAGGGGAGGAGGACGACAACAACAACAACAACTGTGGGGTCTTTGGTGCTCTCTGAAATTGATTGTTTTCTTTCAGATGTTTCATTACCAAGCTAGGTAACACCATAAGTGTTAGAAGGGGATGGGGCTTGCTCTCTGTTTATATAGCGTGGCTTGCCCCGTCGGTATCCTATCCTATCCCATTCCATATTCTGTTCTGTTCTATACTATGCTATGCTATTCCTATTCCTATTGCAAACAACGACTTTAGTGCCCCAAGGGAAGAGCAGGTGCTACAGATTAAGTTCTGGGGCTCCAGGACAACTCACCACAGCCAACTCACAAGATAGCTGCACTCCAGGCCCATTCCTCTCTTAATATTATTAATAATGTGATGATTATTCATATTATTAATAAAATCCCAATGATTTAAATAAAACTAAGAAAGGAGGAAGAGACAGACGATCCTCCTAATAACACTAAGTGAGGAACAGGTCTAAGAGCACCGTTATCTCGTGCTGAGTTGTCCCACAGCGAGTTGGCCACAACGAGTTGTCCCATTCTGAGTTCTGGGCCTATCCAGTCCTAGGCGATGGAATGAGACTCAATTTGGAGGTGCAAGCTTCTCTTTTCAACCCATATCTTCTAAGTTCTGGACCTGTCCGGTCCCAAGCGATGGAACGAGACTCAATTTGGAGGTGCAAGCTTCTCTTTTCAATCCATATCTTCTAAGTTCTGGACCTGTCCGGTCCCAGGCGATGGAACGAGACTCACTTTGGAGGCGTAAGCTTCTCTTTTCAATCCATATCTTCTAAGTTCTGGGCCTATCCGGTCCCAGGTGATGGAACGAGACTCAATTTGGAGGCGTAAGCTTCTCTTTTCAATCCATATCTTCTAAGTTCTGGGCCTATCCGGTCCCAGGTGATGGAACGAGACTCAATTTGGAGGTGCAAGCTTCTCTTTTCAATCCATATCTTCTAAGTTCTGGGCCTGTCCGGTCCCAAGCAATGGAACGAGACTCACTTTGGAGGCGCAAGCTTCTCTTTTCAATCCATATCTTCTAAGTTCTGAACCTGTCCGGTCCCAAGCGATGGAACGAGACTCACTTTGGAGATGCAAGCTTCTCTTTTCAATCCATATCTTCTAAGTTCTGGGCCTATCCGGTCCCAGGCGATGGAACGAGACTCAATTTGGAGGTGCAAGCTTCTCCTTTCAATCCCTATCTTTCTTTTTTTTCTTCAGCAACAGAGCTTTCCCTCTGATGTTCTCCTCATGCATAGAGAAGCTTGGAAAGGCCTTCAAACCCTGGATAGATTTTTTTCTCAGCAGACAAAGAGAGTCAATGTGCTGAAGCTCAAAGCAACGTGAGGACAGTGGGAGGTGTTTCAAAAGGTCCTATTTGATCAGAAACAAAGGCGCCTTCTGCTTTCAAAGCCCTGACAAGTGAGCAGATATAAATTCCAGCCTTCCCACTAGGAAGCTCTTTCTTAAAGCACCGCAGGATCACAAAGGTTTCACACTGCCCAATGTTTAAAGGGGGAAAAAAAAAAAAAAAAAACACACACACACAGCAAAGCAAAACAGAAAATTGACCTGTTTTTAAAAGGAGAGGGAGGGAGAGGGGGAGAAAATCTGAAAGGGCAAAGTGAACTAGGAATTCATGAAATAAATCACAAGGGAATGGCTTGCTGGTTTGCAGAGATCTCTTGAAATGACCAAGAGACAGGAATATTTGTAGCTCGGGGTTAAACCGTGGGGTCCTTGATGGTCTCTGGGTTTGGTGGTTTTCTTGCAGACATTTCATGACCCAACTAGGGAGCATCATCAGTGCTAGAAGGGAGTGGGCTTTGTGGAGGAAGGAGGAGGAGGAGGAGGGAGAGGAGGGAGGAAGGAAGGAAAGAAAGAAGGAAAGGAAAGGAAAGGAGAAGGACTGTGGGGTCCTTGATGCTCTCTGAACTTGGTGGTTTTCTTGCAGACATTTCATGACCCAACTAGGAAATATCATCAGTGCTAGAAGGGAGTGGGGTTTGTGGAATGGAGGAGGAGGGAGAGGAGGGAGAGGAGGAAGGAAAGGAGGAAAGGAAGGAAAGGAGGAAAGAAGGAAAGGAGGAAAGGAGGAAAGAAAGAAGAAAAGAAGGAAAGAAGGAAGGAAGGGAGGGAGGGAGGGAGGGAGGAAGGAAGGAAGGAAGGAAGGAAGGAAGGAAGGAAGGAAGGAAGGAAGGAAGGAAGGAAGGAAAGGAGGAGGAGGACTGTGTGGTCCTTGATGCTCTCTGAACTTGGTGGTTTTCTGGCAGACGTTTCATGACCCAGCTAGGGAACATCATCAGTGCTAGAAAGGAGTGGGGTTTGCTCTCTGTTTATATACAAGTGGCCCACTCTATAACGTCAGCCCAACAATCAAGCAGTAAACAAAGCCCCTATTAAGCAACTATCAGTTCAGACAAATAATCAAATAGGATACAACAGCGCAATAAAGTAACTACCAAGAAGAAAACAACACTCACACCCATACTGACAGGTCAAGCCACTTGTATATAACAGAGAACAAATCCCCTCCCTTCTAGCATTGATGATGTTACCTAGCTGGGTCATGAAATCTGCAAGAAAACCACCACGCTCACCAAGGACCTCAGTCTCCTCCTCCTCCTCCTCCTCCTCCTCCTCCTCCTCCTCTCTCCAAACTGCCCTTCTTTTTAGTATTGATGATATTCCCTAGTTGGGTCATGAAACATCTGCAAGAAAACCACCAAGGATTTCACAGTCCTCCTCCTCCTCCTCCTCCCTGCACTGATGATGCTATATAGTTGGGTAATGAAATACCTGCAAACAAACAAACAAACAAACAAAGCCCAGATACCACCAAGGACCTCACAGTCTCTTGGAACTATCTGCCAAGGGTTGTGAATCATTAAACCTGCCTGGATCAGGGCCTGAAACTGTCCTATTTGGATGGTAGTAGAAAGCGGTGTCTGTGTCTGCACAGGCTTATTGGAAAGAAGCGATCAAGGAACGCCGATGGAGAAACTCTGCAAATCCACCCAGAGAAAGGTGTTAAGAGGTCATCTGATGCAGCTTGAAAAGCAGGGAAAGGAAGGAAGATCCAGGCTGGTATTTTCAGCACAGGGTAAAGATGCCTTCTGAGATATACACAAGAGCCACTTAAGAGATTCTCCCTCGGGGGAATCAATGTCCCGGAAATCAAAGGTCAGCAGAGGATACAAGCACACAATGGAGCCTGTTGCTGCTCAGGCTTTCTCCACACGAGGAGCCTGAAGCTTAGCAGAAAGTGCAACTTCTCCAGAAAGGAAGCCACCAAAGGCATCGTGCTGAATGTGGGAAGGAAGCGAACACAATTTTTTTTTTACATTATATGGCATTTTTCATGTTATTAGAGAGAAAAATGTGTCTTCAAAGTCAAGGAATGATATGGGCTGGCTGCTTGACAAATAAAGATGTACTCAGGTGGACTTGGATGCATTTGGAATCAAAACTAAGCTTTATTTACTCATACAGGACAGCCTGGCATAACCAAATCCCTTGGTTTGATCCCTGTGAGAGAGGAAAGGAGAGGGAAGATCGCCTTGCAGTCCAGGGGACTCGCAGGAGTCTTCTCCAGCACCAGAGTTCAAAGGCCTCCATTCTTGGGCGCTCGGCCTTTCTTACGGTCCAACTTTCGCAGCCATACATTGCAACTGGGAAAAACCACGGCCTTGACTTGAAATCAAACTGAGCAACTCAAATACGTTCTCTTCAAAACTCAAAAGAAACTTGCAACAGCCAAGAAGGGCCTGCGCGCTTGCCTCAATAAATCATCCCAACCCCAAAAGTTGCTTTTGTGGGGGGGGGGTCTTGCTTTTTGCTCTTTGTCGTTTGCTTTGGGTAACTTTCTCTCTCCTTTGGAAAGCCCTGATCCACGAGGCTGCCCTGGATGGTTTGACAAGCTTGGGAGCGGTCAGAGAAGGAAAAAAAAAAAAATCTCTTCAAACTCTTCTTGTTTTTGAATCTGGAGACCCTGAAATACAACCCCTCCAAACCTTGGAGTAATTAATTCTTAGACTGCCATGGCTGGGGAAATTGAATGAATGAAAGCCCGCAATTATGCAAATTGGATGGAGCTACAGATGCCAAAAAGCGCTCCCACCCCAGCTGGAAGAGATTGGGGCAAGGGAGGCGGTGCACATTTGGTGTTTAAGCTGTGAAATCTCTGCCTGGGTTTGGGATCCCGCCATGTCCAACCTCTCCTTTCTTTCCCCAACCTTTTGCTCAAGCCAAGATTGGTTCTGGGATGACTCTGTAGCAGAGGAAGATCCATTTGCCTGCAGAGAATCTCCCGTTCGGTCCTTGTTGTCGACGGAGTTGAGCCAAGGGGGAAAAAAAAATACCCCATCTAAAATCCAAGAGAAGCATTTTCAGTCACCGAGCTACTTCTTCGTGCCAACTGCTAAGCTAATAATTATGAGTTGTTTACTTCTGTGTTAGAGAGCTGAACAAATCCAGGCCAGCGTGGGCTGGATAAGTCACAAGTTGCAGTTTAGAGTGTTGTGTGGACTCAGCTGAAGGAGGACTTCAGCTTCAAGAAATGAATACATGAATTCAATGGCAAAATAAAGCATTGGCAAATATACACACACACACACACATATATATATATACAAAATATGTGGACAATGCAATATACGACTTGGTTAACAGAGGAGCCTAATTAAGAAATCAAGAGACGATTTCAATCAGATTATGTAATTTATTTACCTAGCAAATCTCTCTCTCTCTCTCTCTCTCTGTGTGTGTCTCATCTACCTATCATCTATCATCTATCTCTCATTTTATCTATCAATCATCTATCTATCTATCCATCTCTCTTCTGTCTATATCCATCCATCTGTCCATCTCTCTCCCTCTCATCTATCTATCTATCTATCTATCTATCTATCTATCTATCTATCTATCTATCTATCTATCATCTCTATCTCTAATCTATCTATCTATCTATCTATCTATCTATCTATCTATCTATCTATCTATCTCTATCTCTCTCTCCATCTCTCTTCTGTCTATATCCATCTGTCCATCTATCTATCTATCTATCTATCTATCTATCTATCTATCTATCTATCTATCTATCTATCTATCTATCTATCTATCTATCTAGGTTTTGAGATAACAACCATAATAAAATCACCATAATATGGAGCCACAGAATTGCACTGGGATAGATGCTATAATTCGATACCTCATTCCAGTGCTCTGCCTCCATATTATGAAGATTTTATTATGGTTTTAGGGGTTGTGTAGTCAACATTAGTGAGCCACAATCCTGCCACAATTTCCTAATCCCCAAAGACCAAAGAGGCAAGACATTCTTACCCATTTCCAGTTACAAAAAAAAGAGTTTTATGACTTAGGAATCCAGAGCGGAATTCCTGACTGGCGGGAAAGGATTTCTGAAGAAGAACCCACGTCTGCAGCTTAATCTTTTGCGTGCAGGATTTCTTTTCTGTGTCACGCTATCTGATCATGTAATCCATATATCCCTTTTCTTGTCTTGCTAGCTGAGATCAACCGGCTGGGCGGATACACAGATTTGCATTCCTTGAAACGGTAATATTCACGTGCTTCAACTGTCATCTTTGAGCACCAAAGGAAAAAAAAAAGAAAGATGCTTAACTCCAGAAGAGAAGTTAATTGACTACTGCATGGGGCTCCAGAAGGCCTCTCTTCCACAATAAAGGCAGTGAAAAAGCTTATCCAACAGGTACCCCCCTTATATAAAAAAAGAAATGAATAGAGAGATGTAAAATAGTTAGGATACCAGGAATAAAACGGACGCTGCACAGCAGGTACGATTCTCATCCCGAATCCATTTTCCAGCCTTCCAGCCGTGAGCAAAACAAATACCTCCCCACAGCTTTCAATTCCAAAAAGAGGCATTAAAAATAATGGCAATTAGTCATGCTTAGTGTAAAATCAATTCTTAATTAATGGAGGGAAAACGGGCGCAGCGACCGAGCAACGTGACTAATCTCCAGAGTCAAATTACAAGCTAACCTTCCAGCTTTTCTCCGGGATCCCGAAGAACTAGCTCTGCTGAAACAACATGGCCAGCGAGAGAAATGGGCGGAGGGCACCTCCAACAGGGAGGTCACCAGATCTGTCATTCAACAGGCTCTTTGGGGGGGGGGGAATCTCTGGAGATCCCGTTGCTGAAGCTCGTCAGGCTGGCCTCCGTTTTCAGCGGCTTGCGTTTCCATAGTCTGTTTTTGTTGGCCCGACTTTTGAACGTTTCAGCCAGCCGGTTTCCTGCTGGACAGGACACTCAGATCGGCAGCTTTAAGTTCCAAAAGATGCAGGTAGTCCTCAACTTACGACAAGAATTGAGTGAGCTTTGCCCCATTCTACGACCTTTCATCCCCAATGGTTAAGTGAATCCTTTAGTTAGGGACACGGTTGTTAAAGGGAATCCTGCTTCCCCGTTGACTTTGCTTGACAGAAAGTAGCAAAAGAGGATCACGTGACCCCGGGACATTGCGACCGTCATAAATATGAGTCAGTTGCCGAGCATCTGCATTTTGATCATGTGACCATGGAGATGATGATGATGATGATAATAATAATAATGGTGATGATGATGTTGGAAGGGATCTTGGAGGTCATCTAGTCCAACCCCCTGCTCAGGCAGGAGACCCTATACCATTTCAGATGAACGGCTGTCCAATCTCTTCTTAAAAACTTCCAGTGTTGGAGCATTCAATGCTTCTGGAGGCAGGTTGTTCCACTGGTTAATTGTTCTGACTGTCAGGAAGTTTCTCCTTAGTTCTAGGTTGCTTCTCTCCTTGATCAGTTTCCATCTGTTGTCCTTCCTTCCTTCCTTCCTTCCACCCTCCCTCCCTCCCTCCCTCCCTCCCTCCCTCCCTCCTTATTTCCAGGTTGCTTCTCTCCTTGATCGGTTTCCATGCATTGCTTCTTGTCCTGCCTTCTGGTGCTTTGGAGAATAGCTTGACTCCCTCTTCTTTGGGGCAGCCCCTGAGATATTGGAAGACTGCTATCCTGTCCCCCCTCGTCCTTCTCTTCGTTAAACTAGACATGCCCAATTCCAGCAGCCGTTCCTCCTGCAATGGTCATGGTGAAAAACAGTCCTAAGTCACTTTTTTCCAGTGCCATTGTAACTTCAAACAGTCACTAAACGAACTGTCGTAAATCGCAGACTACCTGTACTTCACAACGCAAGAGGGGAGGGGGGAAATGACAAACTTGCTTATTTTTCCAACCTGCTCATGAACAAAATGTGTACCTCGGCTAAGCACGCAGAAGGAACCCCTATGGCAGTGGTTCTCAACCTTTTTAATGCCGCGACCCCCAACCGGTCATAAGTCGAGGACTACTCAACTGGCCGTAAGTCAAGAACTACTCAACTGGTGCAGCACCGTTTGCAGAATGGGACTTTTGGCGGGCCCAGTAGGGCAGAGACAGCCTGGACAATTCCTATTGGCTTTGGAAAGCCAATAGAATTAGACACTATTCAAGAGAGCCTATTCCATTGGCTTTCAAAAGCCAATAGAATAAAAGGGAGTAGCACAGCTAAGGAAAAGGGGGGAAAAATGGCGGACTACGTTGTTTGGCGACCCCCGTGAAATGGTCGTTCGACCCCAAATGGGGTCCCGACCCACAGGTGGAGAACCACTGATCTATGGAGGTTCTCCAGATCATCCAGATCATGGTTATCATGGTAGTTGGGGGGGGGGGTGACATGAAACCATTCCTTCTGGGATTCCCCAAGGTGCTTTTCCAAAAGGCAAACCGGACTTTATTTTTCCCTTGAAGACATTTCATTTCTCATCCAAAGAAGCGTCTTCCGTTGGCTTCACTTCTCCAGTTCCGAACCGAAGAAGCTTCTTGGATGAGAAGTGAAACGCCTTCGAGGGGAAAAAACGAAGTCCAGTCTGCCTTTTGGAAAAGCATCTTTGGGACGCCCAGAAAGAACGGTTTCAGGTCACCCCCCACTCAACTGCTGAGAAACAGCCTGTCAGAATCCAATTATACTTCATCTCCAGTTATCAAATATAGAAAACCCCAATTCTGCCTTCTCTGGATTCTGCCATAAGAGGGAGAGAAGGGGGAGAACAAAGGGGCTTTATGGCCCTCACTTCCTTCAATATACTTCAAAGGAACTGAATGTGTGTATTGCAAAAAGAACTAACCATAAGAATGGGGCTATTGCCTTTCTTGTCCTTCTCTCTGAAGTCTCCCTCCAGCCGGCAGTAAGGAAAAGGGGGTGGGCGTGTAATGCCTGAGACTGTTGCTGAAAGAGGAGGTTGATTGGGTGGGGCTACTGGGGAACCCCTTAAAACCTCGAATGGGAGAGCTTGAACCCCAAGTCCTGTCTAGCACGCCTGCAACCACTTTTTCTTAATAAAGGATTCCTGTTGGAAGAATTATTCCAAGAGTTCTGTCTTCTTAAGATGCAAAGTGGGGTGGGTCCTTACACAGCCTGTGGAATGACTAAGAGGAAGTGAAGGATTTCTCTGCTCAGTGATCAAATGCAGGCTGGGCCATCAGCTCTCTGGTGCAGTGGGGGCAAAATTTGATATGCCCAAACACAGCCCCCCCCCCGCTCTTTAGCCAGCTCAGCACCCTGACTAATGCTTCTTTGCATTAAAAGTTTTAAAGGGTGAGGGTTGGGCTGTGGGGCCCCGGGGAAGGGCATCAAAAGGGCTCTGCTTTAAAGTCTAATCTTCTAATGGGGTGGAAAAGGAACAGTTGCCAGGAGAGACTGGGAAGAATCCACTCGTTGCTGAGGATTTCCAGCTGAGATTAATTTTATTCAAGTGCACACAGAGAGACACAAATGCACAGACCTGGGAAGCCCCCCCCCCTCCTGAATTTAGCAGGTAGTCCCTTGAACAAAACAAAGTGCACAATCACTTGAGTTCCCAGCTGGGTAGGGAAGCATCTTATGACACTCGAAGAAAGATGGAGAGAGGATGAACAAAGACGGAGAGAAGACGCTTTGACAGTTGGAAATTTGCAAAGGACTGTTTTTTTTTTCTTTTTGAAAAAATAATCAACCAACCCAAACTTGCTGAGAGGAACAGACAGGATCCCATAATCAGAATCGAACACCATAACCTGCACTTTCACAGATCCATGTGGATTTAAAAAATAAAAGAAAGAAAGAAAGAAAAAAAACTTAAGCCAAGTTTCAGATATCATCCTTCCCAAAGACCAGGGTACTTTAATGGATAGATAGATAGATAGATAGATAGATAGATAGATAGATAGATAGATAGATAGATAGATAGATAGATAGATAGATAGATAGATAGATAGATACAGAGATAGATAGATACAGAGATAGATACAGAGATAGATACAGAGATACAGAGATAGATAGATACAGAGATAGATGTAAAGATAGATATAAAGATAGATAGAAATAGGTAGATAGAAATAGGTAGGTAGGTAGATAGATAGATGTACATAGGTAGGTAGGTAGGTAGGTAGGTAGGTAGGTAGGTAGAGAGAGAGAGAGAGAGAGAGAGAGAGAGATACAGAGATAGATACAGAGATAGATATATAGATATAAAGATAGATAGAAATAGGTAGATAGAAATAGGTAGGTAGGTAGGTAGGTAGGTAGGTAGGTAGATAGATAGATAGATAGATAGATAGATAGATAGATAGATAGATAGATAGATAGATAGATAGATAGACAGACAGACATAGATAGACAGATCCCGGAGCAAATATATCTCTTCTTCCTCCCCCGTAATTATGGACACCATGCAGTAGAAATCTCTCCTGCAAAGAAGGCAGGACAAGAAACAACAGATGGAAACTAATCAAGGAGAGAAGCAACCTGGAATTAAGGAGAAACTTCCTGACAGTGAGGACAATTAACCAGTGGAACAGCTTGCCTCCAGAAATCATGGGTGCTCCATCACTGGAGGTTTTAAGAAGAGACTGGACAGCCACTTGTCTGAGACAGTATAGGTCTCCTGCTTCAGCAAAGGGCTGGACTAGAAGACCTCCAAGGTCCCTTCCAGCTCAATTCTGATTGACTGATTGATTGATTCATTGGATCAAGTACATGTCAGGTAGAGATGGATTCTATTCTATTCTATTCTTCCTGTTCTACTCTACTCCACTCCACCCCACTCCACTCTTTTAATTCTATTCTATTCTATTCTATTCTATTCTATTCTATTCTATTCTATTCTATTCTATTCTATTCTATTTCTATTTCTATTTCTATTTCTGCTCTACTCTATTCTTTGTTACTCTATTCTGTTCTGTTCTGTTCCGTTCTGTTCCGTTCCATTCCATTCCATTCCATATTGTTGCATGCAGAAGATTCCAACTTGTGGGTCATATTCTCTGCATGGAGAACAATTGAATCCTCAAGATGGCAATGAAATGGATACACCCACCCCCGATGCCAAATGACCAAGGGGATGCCATCAAAATACATGGCGAAGAATGTACGAAGACTTTAAACATCACCAGGGAAAATGCTGACGTATTTGCCCAAGGCGATCCCTTTTCCTATCCAGATACGTTACGCAGCATGGAAGCATCTCATGTTAATACCAATGGAATGCTTTTTTCGAAGAATCCTAGAAGTGCCAGATGGGAATTCTGCATTCAAGTCTGTCCTCTCCGCCTTCCATACATCTGGCCAAATTCTTCCTCACAAAGGGCCAAAAGGGAGAATCCCAACATTGTGTAATTCGAAGCAGGACGATTGTAGGTTGATTGCAGTCCCTCAAAACAGAAGAAGGGCTTGTGGGGGAAAAAAAAACCCAGATGGGTGCAGGTGGCTCTGGAAAGCATAAACATTGCCTCCCCTTTAAAATGTTCCTTTATTTCTCTCCTACTAAATCATTGAAGGCCTCCTCAACGTTTTATTGGAGAAAGAACAGAGGGGGAACATTCATTTGCGGAGGACATTCTGTTCCTCTAAGTTCCTTGAGTGTTTCTTTCTTTCTTTCTCTCTCTCCCTCTTTTCGCCTCCCTGCTTCCCACAAGATCACATCAAGCAATCGGGCATCACTTAATAAATCTAATCTCCCTCGGATGGGTTTCATCTTCCACAAAGAGAAGGGGATGTGATGGGAGGTGGAATTTGTGAGAAGAGAAAGGGCTGAGAGAGAGGCAGGGATGGGGGGGGGCGGATGAGGCAGAATCCCCGAGCAGACCATGCACAGATCTGCAGAGCTGCTAAGTTGCAGAGGATATGGGTTCCGTGCCTTCCCATGACCTCTGTTGAACTCATAACCGCCCAGACACAAAAACACTCCCTGTATCTCAAAAGGTGCAGCTTCCCTCTCTGAAAGAGCTGAGCTGGTGGGTGATGCAGTTCAAGAGTTATAAATCCCACTGATTAACAGAATAACAGAGTTGGGAGGGACCTTAGAGATCTTCTAGTCCAACCTCCTGCTCAAACAACAACCCCTATAGTAGGATATAGACTAGACTAGAATAGGATATAGACTAGACTAGACTAGACTAGACTAGAATAGAATATGGAGTAGAGTAGAGTATATAGAGTAGAGTAGAATATGGAGTGGAGTGGAGTGGAGTAGAGTGGAGTAGAGTAGAGTAGAGTAGAATATGGAGTAGAGTAGAGTAGAGTAGAGTAGAGTAGAGTAGAGTAGAGTAGAGTAGAGTAGAGTAGAGTAGAGTAGAGCAGGAAAGGATAGGATAGGAATAGGATAGGATAGGATAGGAGTTGGAAGGGACTTTGGAAGTCTTCTACTCCAGCCCCCTGCTCAAGCAGGAGAACCTACTATTCTGGACAAATCCCAGTCTCTTCTTGAAAACCTCCAGTGATAGCGCACCCCCAACCTCTGGAAGCCAGCTGTTCCATTGCTTGATTGTTCTCACTGTCTGAACATTTCTCCTTAACCACCTCAACATATGTCTTCTCTAACCTGTTTTTCCTCTTGGTGCCTAGGATCTTGACAACTGCCAGCCAGCAAGGCCAAGGGTAACTCAACTGCTTCCAATGGCCTCTTCCTTTTCTCTACTGCAGGTTGCTTATGCCAAAGATAAACAACAGTACAGGAGTTCCCCAGTGGGAGTTTTGCAAAACATTTGCAGAGCCATAGGTGATGCAGTGGTTAGAATGTAGTACTGCAAGCTAACTCACTCCAGGAGTTTGATCCTCACAGGTTCAAGATTGACTCAGCCTTCCATCCTTCCGAGGTCGGTAAAATGAGGACCCAGATTGTTGGGGGCAAAATGCTGACTCTGTAAACCGCTTACAGAGGGCTGTAAAACACTGTGAAGCGGTATATAAGTCTAAAGGCTATTGCTAAATGCTATTCCTTCCTTCCTTCCCATTCTTCTCCCTCCATTTCCTTCCTTCCTTCCTTCCTTCCTTCCTTCCTTCCTTCCTTCCTTCCTTCCTTCCTTCCTTCCTTCCTTCCCATTCTCCTTCCTTCCTTCGCATTCTTCTCCCTCCATTTCCTTCCTTCCTTCCTGCCTTCCTTCCTTCCTTCCTTCCTTCCTTCCTTTCTTTCCTTTCCTTCCTTCCATGGTGCGCAGTAGTTAGAATGCAGTATTTCAGGCAAACTCTGCCCACTGCTAGGAGTTCGATCCTAACCGGCTCAAGGTTGACTCAGCCTTCCATCCTTCCGAGGAGGGTAAAATGAGGACTCCGTAAGCTGTTTAGAGAGGACTGTAAAGTCTATGTGTTATTGGTATTGCTATGTTGGTTTCTTTGGTCTTTGGCCACAGGACTCCCTAATTCCAATAGGATCTCCCTTCTACCTGATTCAAAGCTCTATGTTCTGTGTTACTAGAATCAGTTATTAGTACCGCTTTCCACTGCTTTAGTAAGACCACACTTGGAATACTGATCCAATTTTGGTCACTATCATAGACAAAAATATACTGAGACTCTAGCAAGAGTGCAAAGAAGGCCAAGAACGGCTGTGGGACTTGGGTGTGGCCAGTCTAAAGGAAAGAAGAAATAGGGGCGACATGATAGCTGTATTCCAGTATCTGAGGGGCTGCCACAAGGCAGAGGGGGTCAGATTGTTCACCAAAGCACCAGAGGGAAAGAGGAGAAACAATGGCTGGAAATTGATCAAAGAGAGAAGCAACCTGGAATTAAGGAGAAACTTCCTGACACTGAGGACCATTAACCAGTGGAACAACCTGCCTCCAGAAATCGTGGGCACTCCATCACTGGAGATTTTAAAGAAGAGATTGGGCATTCAGTTATCTGAGATGGTATAGGTTCTCCTGCTTGAGCAGGGGACTGGACTAGAAGACCTCGAAGGTCCCTTCCAGCTCTATTCCATCCCATCCCATCCCAGCATATCCTATCCTATCCTATTTCACAAGGTTTTCAGAGGATGGAAAGGACAAAGGGAGGCAGAAGACACCATCCCCACCAGCTGAAGCCTTCTTCTGTTGGAAGGAGAACGGCACAACCAAGCTAAAAATAAACTCCACTTCTTCAGCAACTTAGCCAGAAGATGTGGGGGAGGACCCACAAATGGAGACTAACACACTCAATTTCGACAGCAGCAGCGGAAGCCAAAATGAGCCATCAGTGTCCCAAAATGAGAAGGGATGAAGCTTAGCTGAGATTATTCGGGTGAACATAAATACGGGCTGTTCCGCGAACACACAATCCTTCTTGTTTTCCTCGGGGGAGAATTGGACCGTATTCCATGCCTGACATTTATTCAGTCTGCAGAGCGATGTGAAAAGAAGAAAGGCACAAAAACCTCAACAGCTGCATGAAAAGACGAGGTCAGGCTGGGTCACGCGGTTTTCTTTGCCAGTCTGGATTCCAGCAAAACAAGGGGCTCCATCCAGGTTTCTTAGGCCCTGTCTTTGCTACCCCACTGATCAAGATCACCACCTCACCCTTGTTGAGGTTATGTCTACATCCCAGCTGTCCATTAAAAAGTTCAAGAAGAGTCCATAGTGGCATTTCTCAACAGAAGAGAAGATCTGCAGCTCAAGGTTGTGGGGTCCTTGGTGCTCTCCGAGCTCGGTGGTTTTCTAACAGATGTTTCATGACCCAACTAGGTAACATCATCAGTGCTAGAAGAGAGGAGGAGGAAGAAGATTGTGGGGTCCTTGGTGCTCTCTGAGCTTGGTGGTTTTCTTGCAGACGTTTCATGACCCAGCTAGGTAACATCATCAGTGCTAGAAGGAGGAGGAGGAAGAAGACTGTGGGGTCCTTGGTGCTCTCCGAGCTTGGTGGCTTTCTAGCAGATGTTTCATGACCCAACTAGGTAACATCATCAGTGCTAGGAGGAGGAGGAAGAAGACTGTGGGGTCCTTGCTGCTCTCCGAGCTTGGTGGTTTTCTAGCAGATGTTTCATGACCCAACTAGGTAACATCATCAGTGCTAGAAGGGAGGAGGAGGAAGAAGACTGTGGGGTCCTTGGTGCTCTCCAAGCTTGGTGGTTTTCTAGCAGATGTTTCATTACCTGACTAGCTAACATCATTGTTAGAAGGGAGGGTGGTGGTGGAAAGGAGGAGGAGGAGAAGGAGGAGGAGAAGGAGAAGGTGAAGAAGAAGAAGAAGAAGAAGAAGAAGAAGGAGGAGGAGGAGGAGGAGGAGGAGGAGGAGGAGGAGGAGGAGAGGATTGCAGGCTCCTTAGTGCTCTCTGAGCTTGGTGGTTTTCTAGCAGATGTTTCATTACCCAACTAGTTAACATCTTCATTGTCAGAAGGGAGGGAATTGTGGGAAAGAGGAGGAGAGGGGTGAGGGGTTGTGGAAAAGAGGAGGAAGAGGAGGAGGAGGAAAAGGACTGTGGCGCTCTCTGAACTTGATTCTTTTGTTGCAAACGTTTCATGACCCAGCTACATAGCGTGATCAGTGCCAGGAGGGAGGATAAACAACAGCCTATTCAAGGACCCACCAAGAACACAGCCACCAAAGCTGACAAGGCAAGCCAGCAGTATCTAAGTCAGGGGTTCTCAACCTTGGCAACTTTAAGACTTGTGGACTTCAACTCCCAGAATTCCTCAGCCAGCTTTGGCTGAGGAATTCTGGGAGTTGAAGTCCACAAGTCTTAAAGTTGCCAAGGTTGAGAACCCCTGATCTAAGTAGAGAGCAAACTCCGTTCCTTTCTAGCCGGTCCTCACCAGGTGGGCCCAGAATTTCAATAACACCATTCACGATCATTAAGAGCTGCGGCAAGCCTTAATCCTGAACCTAGCAGAAATCAATTCTCGATAGGAAGAGAGAGAAACACAGATTAGCGAGTTGCCTTGATCGGAGAAAGAGGCTATACATATTTTAAATACCTCAATGCAATCCTAGCCAGCTCCCCACAACGCATGGGGTTACTGCATTTTTATTTTTATTATTATTGCTAACTCAAGGACTTTTTGTCCGAGCGATAAATAAAAGCTCTTCCTTTGTCCACGCAAACCCCTTAGAGGGGGTATTAAAACACGAGAAGAGAATTAAAACCCGACATTTCTATGCCCCAACAAAACACGATGCTTTTGACTCTCTGCCTGTAAAGAGATGTCTTTTGCTTTCTATCAGCAGCCGCAGAAAGCGGGGAGCTTAAAGTGCTTTTGTGCTCTAATCTTTAAAAGGGGGGGGGAGAAACCTCTCTCTCTCTCTCTCTCTCTCTCTCTCTCTCTCTCTCTCTCTATCTATCTATCTATCTCTCTCTCTCTCTCTCTCTCTCTCTCTCTCTCTCTCTCGTGGTTCTTCAAAGCCAATTGTAGTTATTACTAGAGCATATTAGGGATAATTAAAATACCAGACAATAGAGAATACACACGCATAGAGGAAGAAGCCATTCGAGTTATTGACAAATGCATCATGCAGCGTCTCAATTGGCCTATGGAGCTGAAAAAGACATTAACTAGATTGGAAACCCTAGCTTTAACCCAAGAAAAATGAAAGAGGAAAGAGGAGGAGGAGGACTCACTTCAAAAGGGAGGAGGAGGGATGCAAAGAGAAGGATAGGAGAAGGAGGAGGAGGAAGGATGGAAGCAGGAGGAGGAGAAGGAAGGAGATGAGGAGGAAGGATGGGAGGAGAAGGGAGAAGGGGAGGAGGAAGAGGAAGGATGGAAAGAGAAGGATAGAAGAGGAGGAGGAGGGATGGAAAGAGAAGGATGGAAGAAGAAGGGAGAAGGGAAGGAGGAAGGATGGAAGGAGGAGGAGGAGAAGGGAGAAGGGGAGGAGGAGGAGGAAGGATGGAAAGAGAAGGATGGAAGAAGGAGGGAGAAGGGGAGGAAAAAGGATGGAAGGAGGAGGAGGAGAAGGGAGAAGGGGAGGAGGAGGAGGAAGGATGGAAAGAGAAGGATGGAAGAAGGAGGAGAAGGGAGAAGGGGAGGAGGAAGAGGAAGGATGGAAAGAGAAGGATAGAAGAGGAGGAGGAGGAGGAGGGATGGAAAGAGAAGAATGGAAGAAGGAGGAGAAGGGGAGGAGGAGGAGGATGGAAAGAGATGGAAGGAGGAGGAAGGGGAGAAGAAGGGAGGATGGAAAGAGAAAGATGAAAGGAGAAGGGAGGAGGGGAGGAGGACGAAGGATGGAAAGAGATGGAAGGAGGAGGAAGGGGAGAAGGAGGAGGAAAGATGGAAAGAGAAGGAGGGGAGGAGGAGGAGGAGGAAGAAGGAGGAGGAGGGGAGGAAGGATGGAAAGAGAAGGATGGAAGGAGGAGGAGGAGAAGGGAGAAGGAGGTGTGGGGGGGAAGGGGATCTCATCTCAAATTGAAGGATGTTTAGATCCCCATCAATAGTCCATTTCATTGGCTTGCAAATCAATTTAACCAGTGCTGGGCCAGAAATGGACATTATCCCAACCAACGTTCAGTTTGGTGGCATTAACATTTACCCCCCTCCCCTTCAAAGAGAAAAGAATTTGGTTGAAACCAGGGAGTTGGGAACCCCATTTTCTAACACGTGGGACCCCATTTTGGCAGGCAATGCATCTTCTCGTTCTTCGTAGAGGACTTCCACGTTCCTCAGATTTTCTCCTCCGGTTCTGAAATTGTGGTGGGCAGTTCAACCCAGACACACCCTTAGGTCCTATAATCACATTTACAATTAGATTGCCCTCTCCTCTTTGCTTTCTTACTTTCTTTCTTTCTTTCTTTCTTTCTTTCTTTCTTTCTTTCTTTCATTCTTTCTTTTTCTTTTCTCCTGTTCATCTTTCTCTCCAAGAGGTTGCTAGACAAAGATCTGGAGAATTATTCCTTTTCTTCCTTCCCCAGTCCTATCTTTGCCCTTGAATCCTGTCAGCTCTCAGCCTGACAGCTTTTGTCCAGTGCAAAGTGAACTTGGGGGTTTTGCTGTCTAACTGTGGCACTCAATTTTCATCTTCAAATGAGCCATCCGACCATCCTTTGACAGCCATTCACCCCGGCGCGTGGACAGGTTTTTCATTATCTGACTTTGATAGCCAGTTGCGTTGACTGGTGGGACCCTACTTTTAAACCAGGCTCCTTCCAGTGGCTATCACTATCACTGGAAGGGGGGTTGATTGGGTGGGACTACTGGGGAACCCCTTAAAACCTTGAATGGGAGAGCTTGAACCCCAAGTCCTGTCTAGCATGCCTGCAACCATTTTCTCTTAATAAAGGATTCCTGTTGGAAGAATTATTCCAAGAGTTCTGTCTTCTTAAGATGCAAAGTGGGGTGGGTCCTTACATTAGACAGGACTTGCAAAATTAATCCACCTGGAAGGTAGACCCTTGCCGGGGGATTTTGCAAAAATTTACCATGTCAGACAACGAAGCAAGAGAGGGAGAAAACTCCCTGGAAAGAGAGCCGCTGACCCAGTTGGAACCTTGCCAGATGTTGGGATCCGAGAGGCCAGATTTCTCAGAAGAAGAAGTGGTGGAGACACAGGACCACAAGCCTCGCTGGTCGATGGGCGTTGGAAAGAAAAGCGAGTGGGGAAAGGAATCAAGAAAAGTGACCCTGAGACGGGGAACCAAGCAACCAGAATGGAAGCAGGAGATGGAGAAATCCCTGCACGCAAGTGAAGAGGGAGGAAGCTGTATGCCGTACTCAGACTGGATCCTAGAGAGAGCTATTGACCTGATGAAGAGAACTCTCAGCTCCCTAGGAGAGGAGATTCCTGAGCCCTACGCCCGCCCCAGTTCCTGGAGCCACAAAGGGAGAGACACCGAGGGGGACGTGGAACCTGCAACCCCAGGGACATTTACTGATCCAGGAGCTCCCACCCCCTACCGGACCACAGATGGAAATCTGGACGGAAGACACTACCACCCACAATGGAGGCACCGATCCATTCCAAGACGTCCACCGTTGGAGGTGAAATTCAAAGGGGAGCCAACACGCTTGGGGTTTTTCCTAACCCAAGTCCTCAGCTACATGGAGGAATATGGGCAGGACATCCCCAGCGACAAAGCCCGCATCCGGATCGTGCAATCTGCCCTGGATGGACCAGCTGCAGATTGGGTGGTGAACCTGCATGACTCCAATGCCCCAGAACTCAGTAACTTCAACCGTTTCATGTCCTCGTTGAGAAGACGATTTGAAGACCCCCTGGCTGATCGCAAAGCCCGTGAAAGAATAACAACGATGAGGCAGGGCAAACGCCCAGTGGCTGAGTATACACAAGAATTCCGAGCCATTGCCAGCAAACTGAATTGGCCAGAAGACATCCTCCTTGGCCGTTTCAAAGACGGACTAAACTATGATCTATATGATGCTTGCCTGCCCCGAGGAGACCCACATCGACTTGAGGAATGGTACGTCTTGGCAGAGGAAGCAGAGATCGACATATTGAAGAGGCATCGCCGAGGAAAACAATGGAGCCGCCCCCCGCCTGAGCTGACACACCAACCGGTGAAATCATCGGATACAGCCAAGAAGCAGATGGGGTGTTTCAAGTGCGGAAGAGAAGGGCATCGAGCTGTAGAATGCCGCTCAAAGGCCCCCCAGCACAACCCAGACAGATCCCCAATCAACAAACCCAGAGGGTATTCAGCTAAGCCAAAAGAAACAGCCATGAAAATGATGGAAATTGCAGAAAACCCCACCTCTGCTCACCAAGGGGAAAGAACTCCAGCCTACACCACAGGGACGGTGGATGCCTCAGATGACAGCTCGGAAGGCGAACCCCTGGTAAGTGGACGCATCACACCCATCTTCAAAACAGTGACTATATTAATCCCCCCCATGCCCGAAGCTGTGAAGGTGAAAGCCTTAATAGACTCTGGCTGCACCCGCTGCCTCATTAGCCCAACACTAGTGGGGAATCTGGGCATCCCATCCAGGAGACTGGAACAACCAATCTCATTTGGCCAGCTAGATGGATCCATAGCAGGGGGGGTGCCAGCTACCCTAGCCACTCTGCCAATACACCTCTCCCTGGGCAACCATGAAGAGGACTTAACGTTTGTGGTGACCCCAGGTATGGAATGCCCAATGATTCTAGGGATGGAATGGTTGAAAAAATGGAACCCCTGGGTAAATTGGAGGACGACAGAAATCAAATTCCCGAAGGGGGACCCTATGGACTTAAAACCCCAAGAGAGGCTACCAGAATCAAGAATAGAAAAAGCATCCATAGGAGAGGAAAAAAGATTAACAGAAATACCAGAGGAATATAGGGACCTTGCTGAAGTCTTCAGTGAGGAGAGGGCGAATGAGCTTCCCCCCCACCGACCCACAGACTGTACCATTGAATTCAAGCCTGGGGCAAAACTCCCGAAACCCAGATTATACTCCATGAGCCCAAAGGAGAAGGAGGAAATGGAAAGATTTATAAAAAAAAACCTGGAGAGAGGTTTCATTGAACCAGCTAAGCCTAAAGTGGCTGCCCCGGTCCTTTTTAGAGAGAAGAAGGATGGCTCTTTACGTTTATGCGTGGATTATAGGGCCCTGAACACAATCAGTGAAAGCAACCTATACCCGCTGCCCCTCATGAAAGACATGCTGTCACACCTATCGAAAGGGAAAATTTTTTCTAAACTAGACTTAAGGGAAGCTTACTATCGCGTGAGAATCAAGGAAGGGGACGAATGGAAGACTGCATTTAACTGCCCCATGGGGTGCTATCAATTCAAAGTCTTGCCATTTGGATTACAAGGGGGCCCTGCAGTCTTTATGCAATTAATCAATGACGTTCTAAGGGAGCACCTGTTTAAGGGGGTCCTTGTTTACTTGGACGACATTCTTATCTTTACCGAAACAAAAGAAGAACACGTCAAACTTGTCAGAGCGGTTTTAAAGAAGCTGCGAGCCGCTCACCTATATGCCAAACTCTCAAAATGCGAATTCCACCAGGAAAGGATAGACTACCTAGGCTATCGCATATCCCCACAGGGCATTGAAATGGACCCAGAGAAGGTCAGAGCAGTATTAGAATGGGCACCACCCCGCACAAGAAAGCAACTACAAAGTTTCCTGGGCTTTGCAAATTTTTACCGCCAATTCATCCCCTCATTTGCACAGATAGCCTTGCCCCTCACTAACTTACTAAAAACGAAGGGAACATCCTCAGTAAAACCTAGCCAGCCACTAACATGGACAATGGAGTGCCAAGCAGCGTTTGAGAGACTAAAGAGACTTTTTTCTGCCGAACCAGTACTAAGGCACCCAGACATGGACAAGCCCTTCATAATACAGGCAGATGCAAGTGATGTGGCAGTGGGGGCTGTGCTATTACAAGAAAATGATGATGCAGTATTGCAACCCTGTGCATATACATCTAAGAAACTCACGGAAACAGAACAGCGCTGGCCCGTATGGGAGAAGGAGGCTTATGGGATACGTTGGGCATTACTCACGTGGCGACAGTTCCTGGAAGGCAACAAAATCCCCTTCCAGGTATGGACTGATCACAAAAATTTAGAAGCCCTGAAAACTTCCAGGAAACTCAATCCCAAACAAGCCCGCTGGTCCCAGCATTTTCACCAATTCCAATTTAAGCTCAAACATTTACCAGGAAGAAAGAACTTCCTGGCAGATGCACTATCTCGCATGCCCCAATATAACAGCGCACGAACCACAGACTCTAGACCAATAATGGCAGAGTCACAACTGGCAGCGCCAGTAACCACAAGAACCCAAGCCAAAATAAAACCACAACTGGACAGCCAAACTGGGATTGAATTCAGAAAAAGTTTGGAAACAGATGATTGGTTCCAGAAAAACAAACATGTGTGCACAATGAGAGACGGATTGCCTTGGGTAGGGGAAAAGTTATATATACCAACAACTCAAAGACTAACTTTCATGCAACTTTGCCATGACACAAAATCAGCAGGGCATTTTGGATTTGTAAAAACTTTACACTTAATTAAACGGCAATTTTGGTGGCCATCAATAAAAAAGGACATAGAAAGTTATGTTGCCAGCTGCCCAACCTGTGCATCAGCAAAGAGGTTGCAAGGGAAATCGCCAGGGCTGTTACAACCAGTGGCAAGTCCCTCAGCCCCCTGGAGGGAAATAGCCATGGATTTTATAGTGGAATTGCCTGAAAGCAATGGGAATACTGTTATCTGGACAGTCACGGACCTATTTTCCAAACAGGTGCACTTTATCCCTTGCCAAAAAATTCCCACTGCAAAGGCCTTAGCAAAACTTTTTATCCAGCACATTTACAGATTGCACGGGGCACCCCAACGCATCATCTCTGATAGGGGAGTGCAATTTACGTCTACATTTTGGAAGGAATTTTTATCCCTCTTAGGGACCACTCAGGGACTGACATCTAGCCATCACCCTCAGACAGATGGACAAGCGGAACGCTGCCAGTCGGTACTTGAGCAATATTTGAGATGTTTTTTAAATTTCCAACAGAGTGATTGGACGGACTTACTTCCTTTTGCAGAAGTTGCCTACAATAATGCAGTCCACTCCAGCACAGGCTACACTCCTTTTCAAATAGCCAACGGCCAAAGTTTCAACCCTATGCCAGAGTTAACCCCAAAAGAACCAACGATCCCTTCACTGAAAGAATGGATGGAAAACCTACAAAACACCTGGCCAATAGTCAGAAAATCACTAGATGAAGCTAGGCGGGCATACAAAGCACAAGCCGATAAAAAAAGGGTTGAGCCTACACCATTCATTATAGGAGAAATGGTGTACTTATCTACAAAATACCTAAAGTCCCTACAGCCCTGTAAAAAACTTGGACCAAAATATATAGGACCTTTTCCAATTAAAAGGATCATAAATCCAGTAACAGTAGAATTAGAATTACCCAAAAACCTCAGGCAAATACACCCAATTTTTCATTGCAGCTTGCTGAAAAGAGAGCATCAGTCACCTCTACGGCCAAAATCCCCCCCCCACCACCTCCAATCATGGTGGAGGGGGAACAACACTTCGAAATAAAAGAGATCCTTGACTCTAGGAGATATCATGGAACAACTCAGTACCTAGTTGCCTGGAAACACCTCCCTGCCTCACAAAATGAGTGGGTCCATAAACGTCACGTCAGAGCCCCGAAGCTATTGAAGAAGTTTCACACAGAGTATCCTAACAAGCCTAACTAAATTTTTTACTTGTGTTTTCTTTCAGGTGGATCTCTCTTATTGTTAAGAGGGGCCGGATGTCAGAATCCAATTATATTTCATCTTTAATTATCAAACATAGAAACTCCCAATTCTGCCTTCTCTGGATTCTGCCATAAGAGGGAGAAAAGGGGGAGAGCAAAGGGGCTTTATGGCCCTCACTTCCTTCAGCACACTTCAAAGGACTGAATGTGTGTTTATTGTGGCCTCTAAGCTTTAACATATCAAAGAAGAGTAATTGCCTTTCATGTAGTTATCTGAAGTCTCCATCCAGACGGAAGAAGAAAGGGGATGGAATTGTGATACTTGAAACTATCACTGGAAGGGGGGTTGATTGGGTGGGACTACTGGGGAACCCCTTAAAACCTTGAATGGGAGAGCTTGAACCCCAAGTCCTGTCTAGCATGCCTGCAACCATTTTCTCTTAATAAAGGATTCCTGTTGGAAGAGCTATTCCAAGAGTTCTGTCTTCTTAAGATGCAAAGTGGGGTGGGTCCTTACAGGCCATAAGTAAAACTGCCCTGTGTTATATAGCTCCATCCTGGAACCAATTCTCAATCCCATCATCGGGAAGATTATTTTTCTTCCCTTTTTTTTTTTTGAGTTTACTTCAGGGAGGGATGGATGAAAAGCTCAGTCTTTCCCTTCCCTTCCAGCGTCCTTCCTTCACTCCTTTCCTTCTCTCCCTCCCTCCTTCATTCCTTCCTTTCTTCCCTCCCTTCCTTTCCTTTCCTTTTCTTCCTCCTTCCTTCCTTCCTTCCTTCCTTCCTTCCCTCACTTCTTTTCCTTCTTTCCTTTCCTTCCCTTCCCTTCTTCCCTTCCTTCCTTCCCTTCCTCCTTCCTTCTTTCCCTCACTTCTTTTCCTTCTTTCCTTCCTTCCCTTCCTTCCTTCCCTTCCTTCCTTCCTTTTCCTTCCTTCCCTCACTTCTTTTCCTTCTTTCCTTTCCTTCCCTTCCCTTCTTCCCTTCCTTCCTTCCTTCACTTCTTTTCCTTCTTTCCTTCCTTCCCTTCCTTCCTTCCTTCCCTCACTTCTTTTCCTTCTTTCCTTTCCTTCCCTTCCTTTCTTCCCTCCCTCCCTTCCTTCCTTCCTTCACTTCTTTTCCTTCTTTCCTTCCCTTCATTCCTTTTCCTTCCTTCCCTCACTTCTTTTCCTTCTTTCCTTTCCTTCCTCCTTTCTTTCCTTCCCTTCCTCCTTCCTTCACTTCTTTTCCTTCTTTCCTTTCCCTTCCTTTCTTCCTTCCTTCCTTCCTTCCTTCCTTCCGCATTAGCACTTCATATATACCAAAACCTAATTTCTTTTTAGCAGCAACTGGCTTATTTTACAATAGAAGAGAATATTTGCTGGACGGTGAGGTCCTGGATGCTGTCTGAGCATGGTTGTTTTCTTGCAGACATTTCATTAGCCAATTAGGTAACATCATCACCACTTCACTAGGAGGAAGTGGGGGGAGAGGAAGAGGAGGAGGAGCAGGAGCAGGAGGAGGGGGAGGACGACGACTGTGGGATCCTTGTTGTTCTCTGAGCTTGGTGGTTTTCTTGCAGACATTTCACTACCCAACTAGGTAGCATCACCAATGCTGGCTGAGGAATTCTGGGAGTTGAAGTCCACAAGTCATAAAGTCACCCAGGTTGGAGACCCCTACCTTAAGGGTCATCTGAATCCTGTAGTCTGCATTTTTCTTTCTTAACATTTGTTCCTACCCCACACACCCTTTGAAAGATGTTCATCCCTTCGTAGTGCATAGCGCAATGTCTATGTAGACTCTCAGTGATCCAGGTCATGGTATGATAAACCTCCAAGGGGCTTCAACGATTCTCAGAAAGAATACTAATGTCCAGATGACTGCAAGAAATATAAATCCTTCCATCCTCCACCATTCAGTCAGAGCTGAAGAAGCTTCCTGAATGAGAAGCGAAATGTCATCGAGGAAAAAACAAAAGCAGTCACTTCTTGAAAATGCATTTCATGACTTTGTGTATAAAGGAAAATGCACTTCTTTACTCATTTAAAACCAGATAGATAGATAGATAGATATAGATATGGATGGGGAGAGAGAGAGAGAGAGAGAGAGAGAGAGAGAGAGAGAGAGATGGAGATGATAGAGATAGAGATAGATAGATAGATAGATAGATAGATAGATAGATAGATAGAGATAGATAGATATGGATGGAGAGAGAGAGAGATGGAGAATGGAGAATAGAGATAGAGATAGATAGATAGATAGATAGATAGATAGATAGATAGATAGATAGATATGGATGGATGGAGATAGATAGATGGAAATGATGATAGAGATAGATAGATAGATAGATAGATAGATAGATAGATAGATAGATAGATAGATAGATATAGATAGATATGGATGGATGGAGAGAGAGAGAGATGATGGAGATAGAGATATAGAGATAGATAGATAGATAGATAGATAGATAGATAGATAGATATGGATGGAGATAGATAGAGATGGAGATGATGGAGATAGAGATAGATAGATATGGATGGGGAGAGAGAGAGAGAGAGAGAGAGAGAGAGAGAGAGATGGAGATGGAAATGATAGAGATAGAGATAGAGATAGATAGATAGATAGATAGATAGATAGATAGATAGATAGATAGATAGACAGATGACTTCCCGCAAACAGGAATCCTATCCACCTGATCATTTCAGGACTCTGAGCTTGCAATCCGAACTCCCAATTACATCCCTCTTGTTGATTAATTAATAAACCTCCACACTAAAGTATTGGGTGCGCCTGTACCTCTAATGCTTAGCGTACTTCATTATTTAAGGTTTAGCAAAAAAAAAAAAAAAGGTATCTGTGAATACAGAGTAGGATCTGATCAGATGTTAGCAAATGGGGGGTCTCAGCAGGGTTTCAATTATCTTTTGCATAATCGGTCCCTAATTCAAGACAGTTGTAATTAAGAGTGCAATTACCCTGGCAAAGCTCTGCTGATGTCATCGCATCTGAGGAGCACCTGATGGGGAAAAAACTACCGGAGGTGGGATGGGTACGAAAACGGAAGACTGTTAATGGAGAAGAAGAAGAAGAAAAAAATAATCCTTGAATTCCAACATCCAGATTGCATGCAGGGATGTGAGAAATGTCATAAAAAAAATGGAAACCAAGAGCAGAGGTGAAGAAGCTACGGTTCAGAAGATGAGAAATGTTCTTCCTTTTCCCATTCCGGTCTGGAAATGGGTAATAGAAATGACTAGGCCAGTGATTCTCAACCTTTCTAATGCCGTGACCCCATAATACAGTTCCCCATGTTGTGGTGACCCCCAAGTGGGTGTGGCCACCAATAAGAGGGAGTAGGACAGCTAGGGAAAAGGGAAAAAAATGGCGGACAGCATGGTTTGGTGACCCCCATGAAATGGTCATTCGATCCCAAATGGGGTCCCGACCCACAGGTTGAGAACCACTGGACTAGGCAAAGCATCCAATATAAACCTGAGACATTATTATTAGGAATATTAGAAAAAAAAATGTAAATAAAGGTGACACATATCTAATCATACACGTGATAACGGCGGCAAGGATTCTATTTGCTCAAAAGTGGAACGCAATGGAAACACCGAGTGGGGAAGCACTAATAAAGAAAATTATGTATTGCGCAGAACTAGACAAGATAACTAAAAGACTAAAAAAATAGGAAAAAACAGAATTTTATCGAATCTGGAGTAAATTCTACACTGTAAATGGACGGAAAAAAGAACGGGGTCAACAGAAAAGATATAAGTAGAGGCAGATACTAGGACTGTACAGCTGTATATAGATATATCATATGTATTTAATGTATAGTATGGACTGACAAGACGGAGATGTATATCAAAGACGATTTACCATGTTCAGTGTTTTTAATCTTTTTTTTTCTTTTGTATTCAATAAAAATAAAATAAAAAAAGAAATGTTCTCCCTTTTCTAGTTCTCCAGGTCCATGTCTATCGAGGTTCTCCGTCATGCAGGTATGGTTGTCCCAAAGGTGCTTTCTCAGGAAGCACCGAGACCAGTGGTTCTCAACCTTTTTAATGCCGCGACCCCCAACCGGTCGTAAGTCGAGGACTACTCAACCAGTCGTAAGTCAAGGACTACTCAACTGGTGCAGCACCGTTTGCAGACTGGGACTTTTGGCGGACTCAGCAGGGCAGAGACAGCCTGGACAATTCCTATTGGCTTTGGAAAGCCAATAAAATTAGACTCTATTCAAGAGAGTCTATTCTATTGGCTTTCAAAAGCCAATAGAATAAAAGGGAGTAGCACAGCTAAAGAAAAGGGGGGGAAAATGGCGGACTGCGTTGTTTGGTGACCCCCGTGAAATGGTCGTTCGACCCCAAATGAGGTCCCGACCCACAGGTTGAGAACCACTGACCTAGACTTTCTGTTTTTTTCTTTGAAGATGTTTCGCTTCTCGCCTAAGAAGCTTCTTCAGCTCTGACTGGATGGTGGAGCATCATAGTCAGAGCTGAAGAAGCTTCTTGGATGAGAAGTGAAACGTCTTCAAAGCAAAATCAAACAGTCCAGTTGCCTCATGAAAAAAAAATCTCCTTGTTCATGTTGTAGCCAAGATCACTCAAGGCTTTTCCCCATGGTGTCACCAAGAATCAAGTCACTTCCCAAGGGGACTTCAGCCTGACAAGCCACCATCAACAGAAGGTCTCAAAGATGCTTTTTCAAAAGGCAACTGGACTTTGTTTCTCCTTGAAGACGTTTCACGTCTCCATCCAAGAATCTTCATCAGTTCCGACTGAAGTCAGAAGTCTGAACTCAGAAGTCAGAATGTCTATGCAGATTCTCCGTCAATCCAGGTCATGGTTGTCCCAAAGGTGCTTTTTCATGTTTTTCTTTGAAGACGTTTCATTCTCATTTCACTTCTTCAGCTCTGACTGGATGGTGGGGAAGATTTATACTCCTTGCAGACAGCTGAAGAACCTTCTGTTCTGAACGATCCGCTTCAGAGAAGAGAGAGAGAGAGAGAGAGAGAGAGAGAGAGAGAGAGAGAGAGAGAGAGAGAGAGAGAGAGAGAAGATGGACATGTTCCAAGGGTGCTTTTTTCAAAAGGCAACTGGGCTTTCTTGTTTTTCTTCGAAGATGTTTTGCTTCTCATCCAAGAAGCTTCTTCAGTTCTGACTGAATGGTAGAGAATGAAAGGATTTATATTCCTTGCAGTCATCTGTTCATTAGAATTCCCTCTGAGAGTCGGTGAGACCACAGATACACCGCCAAGTGGCCTCAACGACTCTCAGAAGGAATACTAATGACCAGAGGACTGCAATAAAGGACTGCATCCTTCCATTCTCCACCATTCAGTCAGAACTGAAGAAGCTTCCTGGATGAGAAGTGAAATGTCTTTATAGAAAAACAAAGAAAGTCCAGTTGCCTCTTGGAAAAAGCACCTTTAGGACAACCGTAACCTGGGTGACTGAGAATCTTCATAGACAAGAAGATAGACATGGCTCCTTGATACAATTGCAGTTCTTTTCAGTAAACGTTCTGTTAGGAGATGAATCTTCCTTCTCTTGACATTAGAGCTGAAAATGACCGCTTCTAAATGTCAGGTAAAACACCTCATTACCACACAGGGGGTTCACCAGTGGGACTAATTTGACTCCAAAATGAATGTTGATGAACCAACCTGAGGAAAAGTTGAGTTCAAGAAAAGCTCACAACTGTGTCTAGAATTCATTGACATCCAGATTGATCTTCTGGGATCAAGGTTGAACTTTCTTTCATAGGAACCCAACTGGATCACACCATCATCTAGTTCAGAGTTCCTTAAACTCTTTGACCTCATCAAGTGACCCATTTTCATGTTA
Organism: Crotalus tigris; assembly: GCF_016545835.1. Lineage (NCBI taxonomy): Eukaryota > Metazoa > Chordata > Lepidosauria > Squamata > Viperidae > Crotalus > Crotalus tigris. The sequence goes on along the minus strand of NW_024097260.1, from coordinate 1,329,914 downwards.
GAACAATTAATCAGTGGAATGAGTTGCCTCCAGAGGTTGTGGGTACTCCATCACGGATGGTTTTTAAGAAAAGACTGGACAGTCATTTGTCAGAAGAAGAAGAAGAAGAAGAAGAAGAAGAAGAAGAAGAAGAAGAAGAAGAAGAAGAAGAAGAAGAAGAAGAAGAAGAAGAAGAAGAAGAATAAGAAGAAGAAGAAGAAGAAGAAGAAGAAGAAGAAGAAGAAGAAGAAGAAGACGAAGAAGAAGAAGAAGAAGAAGAAGAAGAAGAAGAAGAAGAAGAAGAAGAAGAAGAAGAAGAAGAAGAAGAAGAACAGCAACAACAACAACAACAACATGATGGAAGGGACCTAGTCCAACCCCCTGCTCAGGCAGGAAACCCTATACCACTTCAGACAAATGGCTGTCCAGTCTCTTCTTAAAAACTTCCAGCGTTGGAGCATTCACAGCTTCTGGAGGCAGGTTGTTCCACTGGTTAATTGTTCTAATTGATGCAGTTAAGCCTGAGATGGGGGGACAAGGATAGTTTCAGGATGTTTTCAGTTCTGACCTTAAGCGTAGATGACCAAACCATAGCTATGGTTCAGAAGACAACTGACCAGTTAAGTGGGTGAATTAGCTTCCTCCATTGTGGGCCTCTTCATATCTGCGTGTAGGTCGAAACTATCTTTATTACATTATATTTGCACTGCTAGGATGCCCTTCCAAACAAACTACGGTCCTACTTCTAGACTTCAGAGTCACCTCATTTTTAGTAGATAGTTCAAGCTGGCCTAGAACGGTCAAGATGCAACTTTTCTGATATTCTCCAATTACAAGAAAACAGCACAAACACATTCCCCCACCCCTTTCTGTAGCCTACAGCACCTGGCCAAATCTGCCAGATGTGACACTGGAGAGGCAAATTCTGCCTTTGGAGGAACACATATTTGTGCAGAGGATAAATCAAGCTGACGTCTTAATCCTTTGTGTATTGTGTATTTGGAAATGAAACCAAATAGAGCTTAGGTGTGCATGCGGTGGATTAGCATTGTTATGTTTTTGAGGCAAAATATAAACTGGGTCCATGAACAACAGTAAACCAGATGGGCACATGAGGACTACAGATGAGAAGTCCTAAGCCAGCTACTGTACAAATAAGAGATCGCGAAGGTGGTTCATGACACCCCAACGAGGACCTTTGGAGGAAGAAGGTCCTGCTCTAAAAGCCAAGACAAAAGATCAACATGGTACCATCACAGGGCAAGGGCAGGATCAGACCTTAGCTTGCTCAATTCCTCTGTAGCTAGAAGGACCTCTTTTCACTCTTAAAACCACAACCAGCGAAACGCTGTGGACATAGTATACTTATATTTCAGTAAGGCATTTGACAAAGTAGACCACAATCTACTACTTGGTAAGGTAGAAAAAGATGGAACAGACAACATCACCACCAGATAGAATTCTATTCTATTCTATTCTATTCTATTCTATTCCTGTTCTACTCTACTCCACTCCACTCTATTATTTAATTCTATTCTATTCTATTCTATTCTATTCTATTCTATTCTATTCTATTCTATTCTATTCTATTCTATTCCTGTTCTACTCTACTCCACTCCACTCTATTATTTAATTCTATTCTATTCTATTCTATTCTATTCTATTCTATTCTATTCTATTCTATTCCTGTTCTACTCTACTCCACTCTATTATTTAATTCTATTCTATTCTATTCTATTCCTGTTCTACTCTACTCCACTCCACTCTATTATTTAATTTAATTCAATTCAATTCAATTCAATTCAATTCTAGTCTAGTCTAGTCTAGTCTAGTCTAGTCTAGTCCTGTTCTACTCTACTCCACTCCACTCCACTCCATTCCATTCCATTCCATTCTATTCTATATTCTATTCCATTCTATTCTAATTCTATTCTATTCTTGTTCTACTCTACTCCACTCCACTCTATTATTTAATTCTATTCTATTCTATTCCTGTTCTACTCTACTCCACTCCACTCTATTATTTAATTCTATTCTATTCTATTCTATTCTATTCTATTCTATTCTATTCTATTCTATTCTATTCTATTCTATTCTATTCTATTCTATTCTATTCCTGTTCTACTCCACTCCATTCCATTCCATTCTACTCTACTCTACTCTACTCTTTGATTTCTATTCTATTCTATTCTATTCTATTCTGTTCTGTTCTGTTCTGTTCTGTTCTGTTGTTCTGTTCTGCTCTGCTCTATTATCTATCATGAAGTCTTCCTCCGTCACTCCCATGCTATTAAGATCTAATAACGCAAATTAAAATTCAACCAGCTCTAGAAGGCTTGTTAACCATTTTTGATGTAGCTCTTCAGCTCTTATTGTGGGACTCTGAACACACCTTGAACTTCGTCAAGATTTGTTCTGGTAGACCTGCGGGAAAT